>NC_091282.1:594365510-594546058 GCF_032444005.1 Ranitomeya imitator
AGTTGTAGGACAGCGTGGACATCCGGTTAAAGAAGCTCAGTCTGCAATGCCTGAAAAGGTATCCGATAGTGGAAAGAGTGCAGTCTGGCATTTTTTTAAACAACATCCAAATGATTAGCGCAAAGTAATCTGTCAAAAATGTTCAACTACCTTAAGCAGAGGTCAGAATCTTAAAAGTCTAAATACAAGTTGTATGCATAGACATTTAACCACCATGCATTTGCAAGCCTGGACTCACTACCAAACGTCCTTTAAGGTTGTAGCACCCTCGGCCAATGAAGCTAGTCAGCAACGCTACATCCCTTCCCTCACTGTATGCCCACCATTTCCCGCACCACCTGCAGCAAATGTGCAGATTTCGTCGCCAGGCCAAAGCAGTCAGGGAATCACCAGTTTCGTAGTAGGAAACACTGCATGTAGGGCACCAGCAAGAATACCATCTCCAACCCTCTCTCAGTCTGCCATGTCCACCGGCACCCCTGCTAGTTCCACGATCTGCAGCTCTCCAGTCCAGCTCACCCTACATGAGACTCTCGTTAGGAAAAGGATGTACTCATCCTCCCATCCGCGTACACAGGGTTTGAATGCCCACATTGCTAGACTAATCTCATTAGAGATGATGCCCTACCGGATAGTTGAAAGCGAAGCTTTCAAAGCCCTGATGGACTACGCAGAACCATGCTACGAGCTACCCAGTTGACACTTCTTTTCGAGAAAAGCCATCCCAGCTCTCCACCAGCATGTAAAAGACCGCATCGTCCATGCACTCAGGCAATCTGTGAGTATAAAGGTGCACCTGACAACAGATGCATGGACCAGTAGGCATGGCCAGGGACGTTACGTGTCCATCACGGCTCACTGGGTTAATGTGGTGGATGCAGGGTCCACAGGGGACAGCAATATTGGGACAGTTCTGCCTAGCCCACGGTCTAGGAAACAGTTGGCTGTAGGCGTTCGCCCCCCCTCCTCCTGCTCCTCGTCCTCCTGCAGAAGCAAGAGCTCGTCCACAGACCACAGTCGCACGAGCACTCCATCCGCAGCTGTCACTGTTGCACACGAGGTGTTCCATTATGGGACACCTAGTGGCAAGCGTCAGCAGGCTGTATTGGCAATGTAGTGTTTGGGCGACAACAGACACACCGCAGAAGTTCTGTCCGAGTTCTTGCAGAAAGAAACTCAGTCATGGCTGGGCTCTGTACATCTTGAGGCAGGCAAGGTAGTGAGTGATAACGGAAGGAATTTTATGGCTGCCATAGCCCTTTCACAACTGAAACACATTCCTTGCCTGGCTCACACCTTAAACCTGGTGGTGCAGTGCTTCCTGAAAAGTTATCCGGGGTTACCCGACCTGCTCCTCCAAGTGCGCAGACTTTGCTCGCATATCCGCCGTTCGCCCGTGCACTCCAGCCGTATGCAGAACCATCAGCGGTCTTTGAACCTTCCCCAGCATCGCCTAATCATCGACGTTGCAACAAGGTGGAACTCCACACTGCACATGCTTCAGAGACTGTGCGAACAGAGTCGTACTGTTGTGTATTTGTGGGAGGATACACATACACGGGCAGGCAGTTGGATGGCAGACATGGAGTTGTCAGGTGTGCAGTGGTCGAAGGTACAAGACCTGTGTCAAGTCCTTCAGTGTTTTGAGGAATGCACACGGCTGGTTAGTGCAGACAACGCCATAATAAGCATGAGCATCCCCCTAATGCATCTGCTGATGCAAAGTTTGACGCACATAAAGGAGCAGGCGTCTGCAGCCGAGGAAGAGGGAAGCCTTGATGACAGTCAGCCATTGTCTGGTCAGGGTAGTCTACAGGACGAGGTAGCGGGTGAAGAGGAGGAGGACGAGGGGGATGATGGGGATGAGTATTTTTTGTATGAGGAAGCTTCTCCGGGGCCAATAGCAACTGGTGGCGTTGCAAGGCTGGGTTCAGGGTTTTTTAGGGAGACAAGTGACGTAGATTTGCCTGAAACTGCCCCTCAACCCAGCACAACCGCAGATTTGACAACTGGAACTTTGGCCCACATGGCGGATTATGCCTTACGTATCCTCAAAAAAGACCCACGCATTATTAAAATGATGACCGATGACGATTACTGGTTGGCCTGCCTCCTTGATCCTCGCTATAAAGGCAAATTGCAAAATATCATGCCACATGAGAACCTCGAACAAATATTAGCAACCAAACAAGCAACTCTTGTAGACCGTTTGATTCAAGCATTCCCAGCACACAGCGCCGGTGATGGTTCTCACACGAGCTGCAGGGGGCAACAGGGCAGAGGTGTCAGAGTTGCACAAATCAGAAGTGGCGTTGGACAGAGGGGTTATCTGACCAGGTTGTGGAGTGATTTCGCAATGACCGCAGACAGGACAGGTACTGCAGCATCAATTCAAAGTGACAGGAGACAACATTTGTCCAGTATGGTTACTAACTATTTTTCATCCCTTATCGATGTTCTCCCTCAACCGTCATTCCCATTTGATTACTGGGCATCCAAAATAGACACCTGGCCTGAATTGGCAGAATATGCATTGCAGGAGCTTGCTTGCCCAGCAGCTAGTGTGCTATCAGAAAGAGTATTCAGTGCTGCTGGTTCAATATTGACTGAAAAAAGGACTCGTCTGGCTACCCAAAATGTTGATGATCTAACCTTCATTAAAATGAACCACTCATGGATTTCGAATTATTTTGCCCCACCTTTCCCGGCTGACACCTAGCTTTCCTATAAAAAGGTCTTGCTTGTGGACTCGTCTTACTGACTGTTCCAATCTCTTAATTTGCAGCAGCTGTTTGTCCAGCATACAACATGTTTACACCTCCCTAAATGGGCTAACTCCCCCCACGGGGCTGTGGTCGCGCCACTTGGCGCAAGCACCCGTGAGAGTGCCGTTTGTCTGAAGAGGTGGGTGTGTCCGCTTTTGGTCGACGGCACTGCAACTGGGTCCCTCATAGTACAATAAAGTGTCTCTGGCGGTGGTGGTGTGCACCCAACGTCAGACACACCGTTGTAACATGAGGGGCCCTGGGCCTGTACCGCTGGCCACAAGAGAGTTCCCCCCCCAGCTCAAACAGTGCTCTACCACTTGCAAAATTATCTCTCACAGCTCCACCAATGTTTAGTCTATGCGCTGACATCCTTCAATGCCTGGCACTGACAATACCAATGTGTTGACATGTATGATGCTAGTTAAAATAGTCAGGGTCAGTGTCCTATATTGACACCAGTAAATACTTAGCGCCAAATTACTATGTTTGAAACTCAGCAGAGGAGCCCACCCCTGTACCTAAGTATGCCACCCTTTTGTTTTTTGGTTTTGTTGTTTTGCGAGACATTAACATCTATTTATTTTTTGGGAGTACTAACTGTGTCAGACACTCCTTCCAATCGTCCTCCGCTGACCACACCAATGCTGCCTGTGTACCTCTGCAAGATAATTCAAACTGCTTTGAGCCTAATTTTTTTATTTTAGGCCTACTAAGTCTGTCTGCGGTCCCTCCTTCCAATTGTCCTCTGCTGAACACAACAATGCTGCCTGTGTACCCCTGCAAGATAATTGAAACTGCCTTGAGCCTAATTTTTTTTATTTTAGGCCTACTAAGTCTGTCTGCGGTCCCTCCATCCAATTGTCCTCCGCTGAACACACCAATGCTGCCTGTGTACCCCTGCAAGATAATTGAAACTGCTTTGAGGCTAATTTTTTTATTTAAGGCCTACTAAGTCTGTCTGCGGTCCCTCCTTCCATTTGTCCTCCGCTGAGCACACCAATGCCGACCGTGTACCCATGTAACTTTTTGTCATCCTGCAGTGAGCCTACTTTGTGGTGTAAGGCCTACTAGCAGTGTCTGTCTGCGCCACTTAATACAGCTGTCCTCCTCTAAAAAAAAATGGCGGATTTTCAGCTTGTCAGAATTATAAAACTGCATTGGGGCCACAAGTTTCGTTGTGGTCTACATACTGAGTCTTCCGCTCCAAGGTGTTCTCTCTGTTGCCTCTCCTTCGCTTCTATCTTGAAGCTTTTGTTAAGTAGTTGTTGAAACAACACTGCATTAGGCCTACAAGTTGGGTCTGGGTTGTAGAGACGGTGTCTCCCGCTCCAAGGTGTTCTCCAGGTTGCCTCTCCATAGCTTCAATCTTCATGCTCTTGTTAAGTAGTTGTTGAAACAACACTGCATTAGGCCTACAAGTTGGGTCTGGGTTGTAGAGACGGTGTCTCCCGCTCCAAGGTGTTCTCCAGGTTGCCTCTCCATAGCTTCAATCTTCATGCTCTTGTTAAGTAGTTGTTGAAACAACACTGCATTAGGCCTATAAGTTGGGTCTGGGTTGTAGAGAAGGTGTCTGCCGCTCCAAGGTGTTCTCCAGGGTGCCTCTCCCTAGCTTCAATCTTCATGCTCTTTTTAAGTAGTTGTTGAAACAACACTGCATTAGGCCTACAAGTTGGGTCTGGGTTGTAGAGACGGTGTCTCCCGCTCCAAGGTGTTCTCCAGGTTGCCTCTCCATAGCTTCAATCTTCATGCTCTTGTTAAGTAGTTGTTGAAACAACACTGCATTAAGCCTACAAGTTGGGTCTGGGTTGTAGAGACGGTGTCTGCCGCTCCAAGGTGTTCTCCAGGTTGCCTCTCCATGGTGTTCTCCAGGTTGCCTCTCCTGTTATGACCTGGTGGTTAGGAGCACCCGACCTGATAGTTAAACTCATACAGGACGAGCTCTGGGATGTGGGAGCTCTGCTGACCGCAAGCCCTAGTCCTATCGCACACACTAGAAATAGCCGTGGAGCGCTCCTGACGCTCCCTAGGCGCCTCGTCACAGCCTAAGAGCTAGCTAGCCCTAGAGAATAAAATAAAGCCTACCTTGCCTCAGAGAAATTCCCCAAAGGAATAGGCAGCCCCCCACATGTAATGACTGTGAGTAAAGATGAAAGTCACAAACGCAGAAATGAGATAGGTTTCAGCAAAGGGAGGCACGACTTATTAAATAGACAGAGGATAGGAAAGGAATCTTTGCGGTCAGCACAAAAACCTACAAAAGACCACGCAGAGTGTGCAAAAGGGTCCTCCGCACCGACTCACGGTGCGGGGGTGCCACCCTGCATCCCAGAGCTTCCAGCTAGCAAGACAAAATCAAGATAACCAGCTGGACAAAGAAACAAGAAGAATAATAACAATCAGGAACTTAGCTTCTGCAGGAGAAGACAGGACACCAGACAGATCCAGGAGCGAACTGAACCAATGCTAAAACATTGACAGCTGGCATGGAGAAACGATCTGAGTGGAGTTAAATAGAGAAGCCAACCAAAGGATAAACCACGTCACCTATGTAAGGAACCTCAGAAGCAGCAGCTCCACTCACAGCCACCAGAGGGAGCCCACGGACTGAACTCACCAAAGTACCATTCATGACGGTGTCTCCCGCTCCAAGGTGTTCTCCAGGTTGCCTCTCCATAGCTTCAATCTTCATGCTCTTGTTAAGTAGTTGTTGAAACAACACTGCATTAAGCCTACAAGTTGGGTCTGGCTTGTAGAGACGGTGTCTCCCGCTCCAAGGTGTTCTCCAGGTTGCCACAAAATTGAAGCTGCATAGAGCCTATTTTGTTATTTTAGGCCTACTAAGTCTTTCTGCGGTCCCTCCTTCCAATTGTCTTCCACTGAGCACACCAATGAAGACCGTGTACCCATGTAACATTTTTTAAACCTGCGTCGAGCCAACTTTGTGGTGTAAGGCCTACTTGCAGTGTCTGGCTGCGCCACTCAATACAGCTGTCCTCTTTAAAAAAATGACCTGCAAGGTGTCTCCATTGAGCTCCTCTGCTGGCTGCAATAATCTAACTTAATCTGCAGCCTTATTAACCCATCCACCAGACTGGAAGACGTTATTCATCTCCCCGCTGGCCCAGAGGTCTATTTTCGCCTCATCTGACCCATAAATTGGCGTCTAACCACACTTTAATCACGAGGCCTACACGTGGGCCTGAAGCCTGCTGGAGGATCCCCCTTCCCACCAGTTGTGGGCTGAGTGCTGAGCCCAGTGTGGAGACCGCATCGAACTACCCTGTAGTGGGAATCTCCCACCAACATCTACACCCGGATTCCTGACTGACCGCCTAGAGCGTTCTGCGGTGCCTGGAGGGCTGTGCTGTGGTGCCGGGAGGAGGTAAGAAGACCTGAAGGAGGAGCGCATCCTGCGGCCTCGCCGGCGGCGCTCTCGCCAACCCCTCTGACCGCCGAGCCCACTGCGACCCTGCCGCATTCACCACCGAGGCCGCACGTTACCCCTCCTCACCAAACGCTCACTCACCTGCTTGTGGGGTGAATCGGAGCTGCCGCGCTCCATCCCCAGCTGGGATCCGGCCGCCTGAGCCACTGCTGCGGGCCCCATAGAAAAACTAATCACCGGGCAGAATAGCCTTCCTGTCACCTGAGGCGAAGGGAAGCAGCCGTGCTCCAGTGCTCACTCCTGGGACTTGAGATACGCTGGTCTGATCCCCTGCAGCCACGCATCCCCTCCCCCACCCCCCCTTGTTGACCTACACAACATACCAAACAACCCCTTGGTGAAGGGTTAAACTGAGCCACTAGACGCCGTCTGGGGGAAGGAGGGGAGGAGAAGGACCAGATAAGGAAGGAGGGGGTTAAAAGAGAAGGAGGAAAAGACAATCTGACCTTTTGTGACTGCTGTACCAAGGCTCCTGCAGCCATATCTACAATAGGTCCCACAGGACCCAAAACCAGCATAATTAGACGCTCTACTCTCCCTCGGTGGGACAGGAGATTGCTTTGTGTCTCCACTATACCCTCACCTCCATCTTATTACTGGAGTGCCATATTTTCTACTGCAATAATGTGCCTTACACAACTACAACTCTGAGGCTGAAGGTCTCCTCTGTGGAACTGGCCTAATACAAAAGAAGTCACTACACAGTACTTCACTGCCACCTAGTGGAATCACAGCAGAGGTTCTATTCCAGTTCTCACTTCTTTTCAGTTCATTTTTATTCCTTTTCCTTTTCTATTTTTTTTTTTTTTTTGCAATTATATTTAGTTTTTATGGACTTCTGTACTCACTCAGTACTGGGGTGACGCCTCTGCACAAGCTCAAAGGTATCGCCCCACACAGATAAATGGATAACTGATCCTTCTCTAAATGTTCAAGTGGTGATCATTGCACATCACGCTATCAGAAGCTTAAACATGGGCAAATCAAATAAAGAGCGTGAAAAAAGTTCGACTAAGGCTCTAGCGGAAAGCCAGAAATGCAACACACATGGCGACCTTGATAAATACCTTAAAAAGAGACCTGAAGCAACTCAAACTCCTTCAAAAAAACCGCCAAAAAGGCCTATCTCCCCTGATACCTTGGGTGACTCTGACTCCAGCGGAGACGGCTCAGACTGTGAATCTACTGCAGAGGACTCTGTACCAATCTCCAGAGCCTTTATGAAGAAGCTGATGGCACAAAGTATGCGTCCACTCTTGGAGGAAATAGCTGGTATGAGGGCTGACATTCAACAAATGGGCCAGAGAGTGGAAACCTTGGAGGCGGCCAATGTGGAAGCGACAGAAGCAATAATATGCTTACAAGACCAACTCATTCAACAACAACACCAGCTAAACACAGCCCTTTTGGCAGCGGAAGACCAGGAAAACCGCAGTAGAAGAAAAAATATCAGATTGAGAGGTATTCCTGAATCTTTCGCTCGTGAATCACTGGACAAGGTTTCCAGAGAAATTTTTTCTAACCTTCTGGGTAAGGAGAGAGCTGATACAGTTGTCATCGAAAGAGTTCACCGCGCTCTCAAACCCAGACCTAAACAGAACGACCCTCCAAGGGATGTTATATGCGGTCTCCTGAGTTATGTAGACACTGCTGCCATCCTAGCCAATGCGAAGGAGAAAGACAGTCTCTCATATGATGGCTCCCAGCTTCAAATATTCCAGGACCTGGCCCCATCTACTCTTGCAAAGAGACGTATCCTCAAACCTCTCCTGACAGAACTGAGAGCAAAGGGCTTGCTATATAAGTGGCTTTTCCCTTTCGGTCTCGCGATAACACTAGGAAATCGTCAGATCACAATACGCTCCCCTGCGGATCTGGATGAGGCCTGGACAGCTCTTGATATTGCTCCAATGGACATTCCATCCTGGCTGCCAGTTGACACGGGATGGAGTCTTCCCCAGCTGTCGAAACCACAGGAGTGGTTTGTAAAGAAGAAGCACGCTTCCCCACGAGCGAAGAAAACCGTCTCAAAAAACCACCCTACCTGAACTCTTAGAAGTAATTTTAGAATTTATTTTTGCTTGCAACGGTGACAGACTTATATGGAGTTGAGAGGTCCTCTCGTGCCGTCTGTCTTGGTTTTGCTTTTTTCTTCTTTATGTGTTGCTTTGTTTCGTTCCACAGGTTTCCGAAAATAATTTTCTATTGTTTGAATCTCTAGACATCTTCTTTCTAAAGATCACCACTTGAACAACTCTCGCTCATGTTTGGGTTCTTACACCCCCCCCCCCCTGCGATGGGCGAGTTCTATATTGTACAAAGTTTTTTGTTTACCTTGTTGTTTTGTTTTTTCAGGCCCTACGGTGTGACGGTGGATCTTGGGGTTAGGACTGATGGCTGATGGTAGGTCTGATGTGGGCTCGGTCACGGTGGCATCCTTTAATGTGAAGGGTCTTAACTCTCCCGCGAAACGCAATCAAACCCTCTCATTACTAAAGAAACAATCCGCGCAGGTAGTATTTCTGCAAGAAACACATTTTAAAACGGGTAGAACTCCGAATATGTCATTCTCCTCTTTCCCCACTTGGCATAACAGTTGCTCCTCCTTTGCTTCCAAAGGAGTAAGCATAGTGCTTAGAAAGGGTCTTCCCTTCACATTTGGGGACAGCTTGGCAGATTCGGAAGGCAGATATATTTTTGTAAAAGGCATATTGGCAAACACAAAAATCACCCTAGCTAATTTATACGCACCTAACTCCAATCAAATTCAATGGCTCATTAAAACTCTAGATACTCTCCATCTTTTCCAAGAAGGGTTGTTGATTCTGGGTGGCGACTTCAATCTAACGCTGCAACCCAATTTAGACGCCTCTAGTGGCTCCTCCCCCATCTCTCAGAAACTGAGACAAAAATTTTTAAACAAATTAAGCTCTCTACAGTTAGTCGATCCCTGGCGTAATTTCTTCCCCACCACAAAAGATTATACCTTCTTTTCACCCCCACATAATTCATACCACCGCATAGACTACTTACTTGTGCAGTCTCACACTTTACATTTAATCAAAACATCCCGAATTGGAGAAATTACAATATCAGATCACGCACCTATCTTCCTGGAAATAATAATCTCCACCTTACCTAGAGCCACCATGACCTGGCGTTTAAATGAATCATTGCTTGATAACCCAAAACATATGAATAGTCTAAAATCTACCATTTCCCGATTCTTTGATGAAAATATTAACTCTGGACAAATCTCTCCCATCATCTGGGAAACACACAAGGCCGTTCTCAGAGGGGAACTTATCTCTCTAGGCTCTCATATAAAAAAACAGAGACACAAAGAAATACAGTCGCTCCTTCATCAAATTAATATATCAGAGCGTACCCATAAATCCACCAGATCGAGCGATTCCCTACAAGAACTCACTTCCCTTCGAAACAAACTCAAAGATTTGTTAAACGTGAAATCAGCAAAACTGTTCATGTATTGCAGACATCGCTTCTACATGCATGGGAACAGAAGTAGCAAACTCACAACACAGTTACTTAAAAAGCAAAAAGAAAAGAAATTTATTAAACATGTTTTCACCAAGACAAATAAGAGAGTTGTGGACTCCAAGGAAATTGCTGAGACCTTCCGCCAATATTATGAATCCCTTTATAATTTACCCCCCCCTGATAATATGAAAGACTGTTCAACGGCTTTATCCAAAATTAAAAATTTTTTGGCCCCTCTTCCCCTTCCAACAATTTCCCCTGAGGACTGCAACACACTTATGGCTGAAGTCACACTTAAGGAGGTGGAAGACACTTTAAAGGCTACCCCCAATGGCAAATCTCCTGGTCCAGACGGGTTCCCGGTGGGATACTATAAAAAATTCTCTGACGTCCTCCTTCCCCATCTAGTAAATCTCTTCAACTCCTTCTTTGGAGGAATGACCCCACCCCGACAAGCGCTGGAAGCCTACATTGCCATTATACCCAAAGAAGGGAAGGATGACAGCCTTTGCAGTAATTATCGTCCCATTTCGTTACTCAACACCGACCTCAAATTGTGGGCTAAGATATTGGCCTCAAGAATTAATAAAGTATTAGGTGGAATTATCCGCCCCGATCAGGTGGGGTTTGTGAGAGGACGGGAGGGCAAAGACAACTCGGTAAAGGTCTTGCACGCTATTTCCTATGCAAAGACAACCAGAACGCCGCTAGTCGTCCTCTCAACGGACGCCGAAAAGGCGTTCGACAGGATCAGCTGGAGATACATGGTCTGTACACTTCAAAAATTTGCCTTCCCGCCCCCTTTCATAGACGCTATCATGTCCCTTTATGTAGACCCATCTGCTAGAGTCGGGGTGAACGGGATCTTCTCTGAGCCCTTTAAAATACGGAATGGCACCAGACAGGGCTGTCCTCTTTCCCCTGCCCTTTTTATCGTGGTAATGGAGACCCTAATGGAGAGGATAAGACAGGACACTGACATCAAAGGCTTAAGGGTGGGTGGTACAGAGGTCAAGGTGGCTGCCTTCGCTGACGATCTCCTACTTTTAACTACTAACCCAAGATCATCTTTTCCCAGACTTATGTCATTATTCGCAGAATTTGGTGAGATTTCCAATTTTAAAATAAATATGAACAAATCAGAAGCTTTAAACGTCTCAGCAAGCAAATCAGATATCTCTATAATAAAAAAAGACACCCCCTTCAATTGGCCTCCAGAAAAATTGAAATACCTCGGAATACACCTATCGGCTGACCCTTCCTCTCTTTATAAACATCCCCCTTTTAGCTAACCTACGTATAGATTTAAAAAAGTACGACCTGCCATATCTATCTTGGATGGGTAGGATAAACGTCATAAAATCCTATATCTTTCCAAAAATCTTCTATATCATGAATATGGTCCCTATAACTCTCCCCAACTCTTTTTTCCTTTCAATTAACCAATTGGTCTCCCAGTTTGTGTGGAAATATAAAAAAGCTAGACTTCCTCTAAAAATCCTCTCTCTACCCAGGGGTGAAGGTGGTCTGGGTCTACCTGATTTTCGCACCTACCACAAAGCAATTCACCTCGCTAGGTGGATAAACTTAACAAAACCCAACCCAGATAACTTAAACACGCAACTTGAATTGTCCCTACTGGGTAAGGGAGCCGATCGTTACCTATGGACTTCCACTATCCCCCCGCACCAGAAATTCGATGAAATAATTCTTAATACCTTATCTGTCAGACGTGCCCTTGTCCCAAACCACCCTCCTTTCTGCCTATTTCTTGACAAGATCCCACTCAAAGTTACTCCCTGGCTAACAGACCCCAAATACCAAGATGCCTTTGGCCTCTGGGACTTCATCCCTGATGTCACAATCTCCCAGTTCTTAGCCAAACAAGTTCCCTGCAATGACAATTGGCCATCTAATGCGACAAAACAGCCCTCCAATCTCCTCCAGAAAATCCATATTCGCCATGTCATGTCGAAACTCAATTTAATTGAGAGACCACCCCTCAATTGTTTATGGCTAGAATTTCTGGTTAATTTGAAATCGCCAATCACCAAATTAGTCTCCAAATTATACGCAAATCTCCTTAAGACCTCTAATCAATTTAAACCTCTATACCTCTCTTCCTGGGAGACAGAGTTGAGGATCACACTATCCCCCCGGGAAACTCAACAGGTTCTTGCCAACTCTCATGGGTTTTCCAGATGTATCTTATTACAAGAGAATGCGTTTAAAATTCTCTCCAGGTGGTACAGAACCCCAGAGCGACTATTTCACTTAGGGCTGGCGGACTCTCCGCTGTGCTGGAGATGCTCCCAGTCTATAGGGACTTTATTTCATATCTTCTGGCTCTGCCCGGGTTTAACACAATTCTGGAACGATATAAATAAATCTTTACAAAGTATGGGCCTAATGTCGCAAGACCTGAGCCCCCAGGATGTCTTACTTTCCCTCCCTTCCACTACTTTTAAACCAGGGAAGCATGGTCTGCTTCCCATTCTAGTTGCAGCTGCTAAACATCTGATCTCTACACACTGGAGGCAATTAACCCCCCCTACGCTAAAAGAATGGATCTCCAAGGTCCAGGACATCCTTCGCCTAGAAGAACTATCTAGTTGGGAAACTCGTTCCCATGAAAAATTTCTAAATTCTTGGCTTCCCTGGATCGAATTTTCCACCCACTCTGGTGGACCTGCCTCCCCCCCCCCTTGAAAGTTGTCTCTACTGCTATAGATATGTCTCGCCATGCGTGTTTTCTGTTTCTCCTCCTTGCGGGTTCTGGGATGCGTCGCCGTGACCAAGACACCCCCACCCCAAAACGGGCTCTTTTTTTTTTGTTTCATCGCATGACCTGCCTCATGTTCGAGCCTTCTGTCCTTCCTCACCTCTTGAAACGACTTAATTGCTTTTGTTTAACTCCTACCGTCATATCCTATAGCCTTCATCTATTTTATATGTGCAATACCACATTTTTAGGCTATCCTTTTTTGGCCTGAACCAGTTTGTTTATGTTTTACTATGCTCACTAATTTTCCTTCCAGCAATACCCGGTTGGATTTCCTGTAAGTTGTAGTGCTTTATTATCTCCTGAATCAACATTTGTTTGGGATTCATATGTGAGCTTTTCTGTTTATTGATATTTGTTTATGTTATTTGAAAACTTTAAATAAAGAATTTAAAAAAAAAAAAAAAAAAAAAAAATGACCTGCAATTATCAGGTTTTCAGCCGGAATCGGAATTTTAAAACTGCAGTGGGGCTACTAGTTTGGTTGGGGCCTACTAACAGTGTCTGCCGCTCCAAGGTGTTCTCCTGGTTGCCTTTCCTGAGCTTCTATCTTCAGGCTCTTGTTAAATAATTGTTAAATGGAACAACTGCATTTGGCCTACAAGTTGGGTTGGGGCCTACTAACAGTGTCTGCCGCTCCTTGCTGTTCTCCTGGTTTCCTGTCCTGAAATTGCATTTTCAGGCTATCGCTAAGTAGTTGTTAATGTTAGACTGCATTTGGCCTACTAGTTGGGTTGGGCCTACTATCGGTGTCTGCCGCTCCTTGATGTTCTCCTCCACTGAACAAACCAGTGCCGCCTGTTTACTTCTGTTACCAATTTTGAACTGCATTTAGCCTATTACTGATTTGGGCCTACTCACTGTGTCAGCCTCTCATTACAGTTGTACTCCACTGAACAAAGCAATGCCCCCTGGTTAGTCCTGTTACCAATTTTGAACTGCATTTAGCCCACTTTATTCTTTGGGCCTATATCTGTGTTTCCTCCTCATCCTGCCCATTGCCCAGCCAGTGATAGATGAGTCTGCTGGTACATTGACCCATAACGCAACATTCCCCGTGCACGCTACATGGCAAGATTGTGACCCTGCTGAAAGTCAGGTTCCCCTTCCCGCATACCATACCACCTTACACGGGGACAAAGAGGAAGGTGCAGATGAAAGTGCAGGTTCCTTCATCAGGTGGGGGGAGGAATACTCGTTGGCGACGTCACTGGCACAGGGCCCCTCATAGTACGCAAAAGTGTCACTGCCGGTGGGAAGCGCCCCTGCCGTGCAAACACACCGCCGTACTTTGAGGGTCCCTGTGCCAGTGCCAATGCCAACGAGTGGGCCCCCCCTGCTTGCTCAGGATCACAGCACTTGCAAAGTTGAAATACTTACCTCTCCCTGCTCCACTGCCGTGACGTGGTCCAGATTTCCTGGGCCCACTAAATACTTGAACCAGCCCTACCCCCCACAACTTTAGCCAAATGACCCCCAATTTCCAATGCCTTACTATTATTATAAGGTAAATTATGATTGACAAGCTTCAGTAACAAGAATGTATGTTTTTGCCATTAAAATGGGCACTGTACATGTTTTCCTGGCCTCCACTCACTGCCGACTATGCTCCCCCATTGACTTGCATTGGGTTCCGTGTTTCGGTCGACCCCCGACTTTTCGCGGTAATCGGCCGATTACACTCGACTCGACTTTTGAGATAGTCGGGTTTTGCGAAACCCGACTCGACCCTAAAAAACTAAAAGTCGCTCAACCCTAGTTGTGATACCTGGACAGAAGATCTCCTTCATTGCCTTCAGACGTAACATCACTCCCCCTGGTGGAAGAATAACATTACTGCAACGAACCAGGACTCTGGGGCGCTGCAAAAGCGTCTGTATAAATATGCAAAACCAATAAAACATTGGACCTCCTTAACGGTCTTGGGTACCGGCCAGTCAAGGATAGCCTGAATCTTACCAGATTCCATGTTCAGCCCCTGGGGAGAGATGATATAACCTAAGAACTTTATCTCAGAACTCGCATTTCTCCGGCTTAATATACAGATGGTTCTCTTTCAGACGTCTTAAAACAGTTTTGACATGTTGTTCATGTTCCTGTAGAGAGTCAGAAAAAATTAGTATATCGTCCAAATAGATCACCACAAACTTGTCCAACAAATATCTGAAAATGTCATTAGCAAGATGTTGAAACGTTGCAGGGGCATTACAAAGCCCGAAGGGCATCACAAGATATTCAAAGTGTCGATACCGGCATCTGAATGCTGTCTTCCACTCATCCCCTGGATGAATACGCGCCAAATTATAAGCCCCACGAAGATCCAGTTTAGAGAACACCTTAGCATAGCGGATTCTTTCCAGTAACTCGGGAATCAGAGGCAAAGGGGTAACGGTTTCGTATGGTTACCTTATTGAGTTCCCGATAGTCAGCACAGGGTCTCAGGGTCCCATCCTTCTTTTTTAAAACAAATATAGGTGCCCCTGCTGGTGAGGTAGAAGGACGTATGAAGTCTTTGGCCAGATTTTCATCAATATACTCCTTTAAGGCTTGAAGCTCAGGTGCCGCCAAAGGGAACACGTTACCAAAAGGAATAGCTGCCCCAGGAAGCAGCTCAATGGGACAGTCATAATGCCTGTGTGGAGGAAGCTGATCTGCATTCTTCTTGTCACAGATGTCAGAGAACTCTTTATATGCTGAAGGTAAAGTAAATACCTGTACATGTGGTTCCATAGCCGTGGACTCAGGGACAGCTTCTGTTAACGCTGAGCTGCTCCTTGTTGGAAAGATAATCTCCTTTGTCTCCCAGTTGATAATTGGGTTCTGAGAACGCAACCAAGGAATGCCTAAAATCACAGGAAAATGAGGAGAAGTAATTAGCAAGAAAGAAAGTTGCTCCTGATGATTAGGCTCCAACAAAATTTCAAGGGGTACGGTCTCCTGATCCACAGGCCCAGAGATTAAAAGGTGACCCATCCACTGTTTCCATGGCAACTGGAGAGGCTCTTTGCTGAATTTCAATACCATGTTCCTTGGCAAATGCGATATCCATGAAATTGCCACCTACACTCATAACTGCACTGGAAATCCACTGTCTTGAACACAGGATCTTAATAGGGAGAGAACAGTGAGAGTTCTTTTCCTTAAGCTCCTTGGGGGGTGAAGTCATAGAAAGTGTATGGAATACAGCGTTTAAAGGCAGGCTACATTCAGAGATGTCAGATTCATCATCACAGTTGTCATACTCCCCTACTGCTGCTAGCACCTTGTTAGGCCGCTTGGGACACTTGGGACAGTTGATTAAAAAGTGATCAGACTGACCACAGTAGTAGCATAGACTTTCATGAAGGCGATGCTCCCGGCGCTCATTATTCTCGCGCCTCGGAACGGAATCAATTTGCATGGGCACCTCCTCCACCTCCCGACATGTTTTACCTGCAGGCTCTTTGGAAGGAAGGGAAAAGTTAGAGATACGGTTAAAGGCAGCAAACTTCTCCTGCCTACGCTCAGTAAGGTGAATGTCTATGCGCACACAATGCTGTATAAACATTTCTAGCTCTTGTGGTGACTCAGAGCGAGCTAATTCATCTTTTACAATACTAGACAGACCCCTTTTAAAATAGGCAATTGTGCATAACTGTCCCAATTGGTATCTACTGCTGGCATTTGCCAGAACTGCCCGATGGCCAGTCCGGCCCTGCCCAAAGGTGAGGTATGTGGGAAGCCAGACCTGCCCATCTCTCATAGCTACCCGCAGCCCAGACTCAAGTGCAACAAAGAACCTCTTAGTGCTTTCATGCACTAGAGAAACACTCCAGGCTACATCATAGAGACAAGCCATTTCTGTGACACATATCTCCCATCGACTATGTGACTCTTAGCCATACTACAGAACATTGTTTAATGAGGCCCTCCTCCACGTCTCTTCCAAGGTGTGTTGTGGTGCATCCAAATTCTTGGCAGCTCTTGCATTCACTGCATAGGCAAACAGTATGGGAGACCCACTTCCTAATAAGGGGAACATTGTTTTCAGGAGGCACTCTTGTACATCTCGTCAAAGGGATATTGGGGTGCGTCCTAACTTTTGACAGACCTGCCACTCACTGCATACGCAATAACAGTATAGGAGACCCACTGTTTAATAATGGGAACAACAAAGCATAGTCAGCTGATGGATTTCTAAGAATATTGAAGCTGACTGCTGGCCTTTTAAGAAGAGTAAAGGCCGTCTGATGGCCCTATAAAAATAGGCTTTGTAACTTTCAGAGTCCCTCCTTCATAAATGAATCTCCCGCAGTGTATCACAGAGCTGCAGTGAGAGTTCTTCGGAGTTCATCACTCCGACGCTCTCACTTTACTTCAGTACCACTGCGTGAGAACTTTCCCACAGAGCAGTGCAGTAAGTGACAGCATCGGCGCTGATCAGATGATACACTGCATGGGCGATTAGCTCCTATAAGTGTATCGCCGGTTGGTAGAGCAGTCACATCTCCTAATGTGACTGTTCTACACGTGAGATCACTGTGGGACAATCTGGATTACCTTTGACTATGGCAGACAGGGAGAATATGTTGGTTTATTATTTTACATTATTTCTAGGAGACGAAAGGGTCAGGGATTTGGTGTGCGGTGAGTATACTGTGTTTTCATTTCTATGTGAATATGTATGTATTATGTGAATAATGAATATGTATGTAATTTTACTTTTTTTTTTTAACAGTGAGCACAGGTGCTGGCAGATTATAATACTCTCCCATCAGTGGCACCTGTTGTCACTGTTATCAGTGACACCAGAGATAGCCCGATGGGAGCAGTAGTCTCATCGGGCCAAGCCTGCTTCACCGCTGCGGGTCCCAGTTAGCTGCGGAATCACGCTGACATCTGCTAGCATGATCCAATAGCGCTGTGACCGACAGTACCAGCGGTAGCGTTACGCACACACAGACAGCTGCACACATACACAGACAGCTGCACACACACACACAGACAGCCGCATACACACGCAGACAGATACACATATTCTCTGCTTAATTTCAAAATGCAACATTGTTCACTGAAGTGACCCGGGAGTCAGAAATGCTTCCAGGGGTCTTCCCCATGCTATTTCCATGTTATTTGAGCACTTTTCCCATCGATTTCCGCAATTTCTAGTTCCTCTGCAGACCGCAGTGGGTTATGCCGCAAAAATACTCGAGTTTCCCATAGACTTACATTGGGCTCGTTGCTTGGGTCGAGAATCCGAGCATTCCAATTTGCTCGACACTAAGTGTGATGTATTTGTGGCACCTAAGGAGTTCGGGTACCACAGTGGTACTGCCTTCATCTCGGGGAGGGTGATTTGCACATGCAACACTTTCTGACTCCAGAACAGAAGGGGGAGCTCTGAACACGGTTTCATTTGAGCTTCCCTAGATAGATATACATTCAGGTCTGGAGGAGGAGTTAGGGAGTCAGTAACTGACAAGGAACAGTGAAGGAGCACAGGAGAAGTCAGGAGCTAGAGGAGAGCTGCGAGTGGGCTCCCTCTAAGCTAGAGCGCAGAAACCGGGCATTGGGAGCGCGAGGCTGTGTGGAAGTACAAGTCCCATGGCAGGACCGGAGGGCAGGATTTGGAAGTGACTTGCCCACATTACACCTGAGGTACAGCAACATCTAGAGCCCGGAGTCACTGTGGATAGAGACCCCAATGAAACGGCTCGAGTTGCCTACCGTGTAGGTGCTGTCCCAGGACTAGAGAGAGGGGACTTTGTAAGGAGGCCACTGGCAGCAAGGGACTATTATTCAGCGCATAGTGGAAGGCTCCCAATCTGACCTGACCAAGGGGGTTCAATTCGTTTCCAGGCTGTCTGGACTCCACTGTCACCTGTTGCCAGTACCCTGAACTGAGACTGTCCACCAACAGTAAACCAGGTAAAGAGACTGCAGCCCTGTGTTGTCCGTTTATTTCTGACACTACACCATCTCTGCCAAACACAAAGGGAGCCCTGGGGACCCAGCTTCACCTGTGGGAAGCGATACCATCAGCTCCAGAGGGCCCCATTAAGCAGTGTCAGTCACTCCTGACCGAGTTCCACAGGTGGCGTCACGAACAATTCCTATTTTACAGACTTTATTCAAACTCCTTTAAAGACCATCCCTTTTACTTGGGTGCCCAGGGTGACAGAAAATCAGCAGTTGTGGAAGGAGAAGGGCAAATTGTTTATCTACGACGGTAAGCTGTGTCGTAGGAATATGGACCCACGCTCTCACGAGCTAGTCTGGCAAGTGGTAGTCTGGAGAAAAGATGCGCCAATGGTCTTGGAAGCATACCACGATGGAGCAAGACATTTTGGATGGAAGAAGCTAGAGGTCCTACTTTGTGGGAGGTTCTATTGGATTGGCATGAGAAGAGCCATTGGAAAGTGGTGCCGAAAGTGTGGCCCATGCAACCTGCGCAGAAAGGACCGTGACATCCTGAGGGCTCCCCTCCAGCCCATAGTCACCAAACAGCCACTTGAACTGGTAGCTTTGGATCATGTAAAGCTAACCCCAAGCTGGTCAGGCTACGTCTATGCTTTGACCATCGTGGACCATTACTCCAGATTCCTGGTAGTCGTGACAGTTAAGGACCAGACAGCGAAGACGGCAGCCAACGCACTCCAACAGCACTTTTGACAACCACATGGTTACCCTGAAAAGGCCCAGTCTTTGAGGCAGAAGTGTTACAAGAGATCTGCAACCTGTACGGATGTAAAAAGATCAGAACAACGCCGTACCACCGACAGGCAAACGGTATGTGTGAGAAGATGAATCAGGTGGTGATTGACTTACTGAAGACTTTGCCCCTGGAAGAGAGAAACTTAAGGTACCGTCACACTAGACGATATCGCTAGCGATCCGTGACGTTGCAGCGTCCTCGCTAGCGATATCGTCCAGTGTGACAGGCGGCAGCGATCAGGCCCCTGCTGTGATATCGCTGGTCGGGGAAGAAAGTCCAGAACTTTGTTTCGTCGCTGGACCTCCCGCAGACATCGCTGAATCGGCGTGTGTGACACAGATTCAGCGATGTCTTCGCTGGTAACCAGGGTAAACATCGGGTTACTAAGCGCAGGGCCGCGCTTAGTCACCCAATGTTTACCCTGGTTACCATCGTTAAAGTAAAAAAAACAACCACTACATACTTACCTACCGCTGTCTGTCCCCGGCGCTGTGCTTCTCTGCTCTGGCTGTGAGCGCCGGGCAACCGGAAAGCACAGCAGTGACGTCACCGCTCTGCTTTCCGGCCTTACTGTCCATAGCAGCACCACCCTCTTACATGCCTCCCTTCTTAATGATGGTCGTCCTCGGTCATCACAGCATCAGGGTCAAAGTGTAATGGAGGAACGTGCAATGTGGAAACAGCACCTACAGAGGAGGCAACAAAGGTGTAAATACAGACAGAGCACACTGTTCTACATATCGGACTGGTGGAACCCCTGCATTAGACCTCTGGGATCTCCGAAGCTCTATGGCTGTCAGGCAAGGCTTGACTATCTTCCAGAGGAACACTTGCTGCAGGAGTCATCGTGGGCTCATGTCTGGTCTTGTCCTCACATGGTGGTACTGGTACATCCATGGGATTACCGTCTCTGTGTGGCTGAGGAGCCCCTACTGTGTCATGGACGGTCCACCACTCATCATCAATTTCACCATCAGGCATGACAGATTCAGGAAGTGGAGTAGCGACAATGGCGTAGAACAGACCTCAGACCGGCAAGGCCACAGCATGTTTCTGGGAAGTACTCTAGGGGCGGATGCCCCAGTCTCAATCTGTACCTTGTAGACAGGGCTATTAGCATACACTCGCTCGATAACTTTGTACGGCTGTACTTCCCATCTCTCACTTAGTTTTCCCTTGGGGCGTTTTTCTCTGACTAATACTCGGTCTCCAGGTTGGAGCGATAACTCTTGAGTCGGTTTGCGGCCCGTATGTTCTTTTTCTTGCAGCTGCTGACCCACCAACCGCCATATCGTTTGCAATCGTTGCCGATGCCCTTTCACCCATGAGGTCACAGTTCACTCCATCAGCTCCTCTGGCTGTTCCAAATTCAGCTCAATGATCTCTCGTCCAGCTCTTCCAAACAACAGTAGATAGGGGGTAAAACCCGTGGTGGAGTGGACCCGATTGTTGTAGGTCCAGACCAATTCCAGCAGATAGTCTGGCCAACACGCCTTCTTATCCTCCTCCAACGTTCTCAGCATTTGAAGTAAGGTTCGGTTGAAGCATTCACAAGCTCCGTTGCCTTGAGGGTGGTAAGTGGTGGTCCTGGACCGCTCGATGCCATACATACGATACAATTCTTCCATCACCTTGCCTTGGAAACATGCGCCTTGGTCGGAATGGATGCGCTTTGGGCACCCATACACCCGGTTGAAGTCTTGACAGATGGCTCGCGCTGCCGATTCCGCAGTCTGATCTCTAGTCAGAGTGACTACTGTGAACTTAGAGAAATGATCGGTCATCACCAAACAGTATTGCAGCCCCTGAGCCGCGTGTCCCAGGAGGAGGTAGTCGATCATCAAGACTTCTAGCGGTTCCTTAGTTTGTATGGTCTGGATGGGTGCCCTCTGTTCGGTACTCTTAATGAGGTCACATACTCAACATTGCCGGCAAACCTCTTCCACCACAAACTCCAACCGGGGGCAATACACATACCGTTGTAACCATTGGTAGGTCTTCGTGGGGCGCTCCAAATTTGTGGGCTTCTTTAGCTACTTCTTTAGCCATTCTTCCTGGGATGACAACTTGCCACCTTATTTCCATATCTTTCGGCTGTTGCCTCTTACGATATAGCACTGACTCTCGCACTTCCAGTCTATCCCACTGATGTAACACACTCCTCATTTCAGAGTCCAGATCATCTCTCTCTTGTTTGTCAGGCTTCGGCTTTTGAGTTACCCACCATTTCATCTGTCTCAACCCTTCGTCTTCATCCTGAACGTGTCCCCATTCCTCATTGGTTCTCCCCAGGGACCGGGGTAATGCGCAGGCCTCCCTTCTTGACTGGGCTGCACCCATTAGGGGCTTAAACTTGCGAAAGTCTGGGGTTTCCTCCTCTTTGAGTTGCTCATCAATATCCCCCACTGGAGTCTCCACAGTCACTCTTGACAGCCCATCAGCATTTGCGTTTTCGGTAGCAGAGCGATAACAGATGGTAAAGTCGAACTTGGCTAGGCGAGCCACCCACCGTTGTTCTAAGGCCCCCAATTTAGCATTCTCAAGGTGGGCCAGGGGATTATTGTCTGTTCGAACTTGAATCTTGATACCTGTCAGGAAGCCTACAAACTTTTCTGTCATGGCCCACACCAGGGCCAGGAGCTCTAAACGGAAGGAGCTGTAATTGTGAGGGTTTCTTTTACTGTCTCGCACGGACCTGCTGGCATACCCGATGACTCTCTCATGTCCATCCTGCATCTGAGAAAGTACTGCACCAAGTCCATGAAGGCTACTGTCTGTGTATAACAGGAACGGTTGATTGAAGTCTGCGTAGGCCAAAATCAGGGCTGAAGTAAGGGCCTTCTTTATTGCCTGGAAGGCCTCGTCTTGTCCCTGTGCCCAGGGGATGCACTGGGTCTTCGGCACTCCAGCAGTCCCCCTCAGCAACTCTTTGAGAGGACCTGCCACCTTCACGAAGTCTTTAACAAGCCGGCGGTAGTACCCAGCGAGTCCCAGGAAGGCCTGGAGTTCTCTCACTGTTCGAGGGATTGGCCACTTCTGGATAGCAACCACTTTTTCTGACGAGGGTAGAACTCCATCTTGTGACACTATGTGGCCCAGGTACTCGATCTCTCTCTTGAAGAGGTGGCACTTCTTTGGCTTCACCTTCAGGTTATGAGCCCGCAGCCTGCACCACTCCCGAATCAAGCATCTGCCTCAGTAATGTTTTCACCTCTTGATACATCTTGGGCGGGATCTGCCGGTATCATAGTAACATAGTAACATAGTTAGTAAGGCCGAAAAAAGACATTTGTCCATCCAGTTCAGCCTATATTCCATCATAATAAATCCCCAGATCTACGTCCTTCTACGGAACCTAATAATTGTATGATACAATATTGTTCTGCTCCAGGAAGACATCCAGGCCTCTCTTGAACCCCTCGACTGAGTTCGCCATCACCACCTCCTCAGGCAAGCAATTCCAGATTCTCACCGCCCTAACAGTAAAGAATCCTCTTCTATGTTGGTGGAAAAACCTTCTCTCCTCCAGACGCAAAGAATGCCCCCTTGTGCCCGTCACCTTCCTTGGTATAAACAGATCCTCAGCGAGATATTTGTATTGTCCCCTTATATACTTATACATGGTTATTAGATCGCCCCTCAGTCGTCTTTTTTCTAGACTAAATAATTCTAATTTCGCTAATCTATCTGGGTATTGTAGTTCTCCCATCCCCTTTATTAATTTTGTTGCCCTCCTTCGTACTCTCTCTAGTTCCGAATTGGACGATCTTCCCCAGTTGGTATCTCATGTGTGATGGCTTCAGTACAGCTGAAATCTTCGGCGTGACGGGCAAATGCGGCCTGATTTTCCCACAGCATAGTTTCTATTGCTTGCACACGCTCAGGGCCCAGAGCCTTCACATCCACTTCCATTTGATCAAGGATGACCCGTCCACTCCACTTCTGGGATGGCGTCTCTTCGTCCCCCGCAGCAACTGCTAGGGTCCACCCCACACCTTCTTTCGGTGATAAAGACATCTCCTTCTGACTCCCCACTTCACCCTTATGTAGGTAAACCAGGGCCAGATCTGTCCCTCGTGGCAAGGTGACCTCCCCGGGGCCCACATTCAAAGATGGGGACAAGTCCTTGCTGGACCACATCTATCGTACGAGCTATCATGACTTCTTGGTCCACCCCTCCGCTTACCACAGGCTGAACAACCACTTCCAACCCATCAAGGTTGCGGTGAGTCCCAACTGGAAGGTATACTATAGTTTCTCGCACGGGAGGTAGGATTACAGGTTCTTTACCAGGAGCCCTGATGACCCCTACCGTTTGATAAGCTGGCACACTCTTCTGTGTCCCACAGACGCGGATCAGTCGTTGAAGGGCTTCTTGAGTAGGCTCATGTGTAGTAGCCTTCTTCCAATATCCAGGTCCCCGTTTGGTAAACATAATCTGATTGAGTTCACGTAGGATGTTCATTCCAGTAGCACAGGCACATCTTCCTTGATCTGCTAGTCCCTGAGCCTGATCCCTTTTCTCCCAACTTCTTGCCCACAGATTCGAATATTCATCCACACGACCCCTGTGACCAGGATCGGTTGTTGGTTGGCAGCAAACAACCGGATCAATGTCTCTTTTTCTGGCTTGGCCAGGTCCTGGAAATGCTGCTTGAAATACGCTTCTGGCATCGTTGTCAATTGTGACCCGGTATCTATCAGGCAATCCACTTGAACTCCTTTGAATTCAGCACGTAGGATGGGGCTCCCAGCAGTCAAGTGTTCGTTATAATATGGAGCGGCCTCTCTCCTCACCTCCCCCGCAGAGTGCGGCACTACTGCGGGGGTTGGTAGTTTAACGGTGGCTTCAGCTGGCCTTGAGTATAGTTCCGACAGTCTCTGGCAAGGTGCCCCCGTCCTCCATGTTCCCATCATTGGATGCCTCCTCCTCACCGGGGGGTACCTCGAGCCTGTCCTCATGCCTCTGATGCCTGACGGGAGGGGGCTTGCTCCCACTGATCCCTTATCGGTCGGGCAGAAGTATGGTTGCATGAGTACGGTGGGTCAGACTGTTGTAGTTCCCCCACTCTTCGCTCCATCTGGGTCAGTTTCTCTTGCACGTTGACAAGGGACCGCTGCAAGTCTTGCACCACCTGGACCAGCACCTCCCCTCTGGTATTGGTGCCCTCGACACGCATTACACCCCAGACGCATAGCTCTCTTCTTTACTTCGGGCCACTGTTTCTGCCAGGATTTGATGAAACGTAAGAGCCGGGTCTGCCCGGACCCGTTCTGACAGTGCTCGCCTCAAGGATGTGCTGTGCAGTCCCAGAATGAATTGCTCCCGGAGTATCCGGTCTTTACAGCCAATGCCGCCAAATCCATCCGCCTCCTTTCTCTGCACCTCTGCTAACACTTCTTGCAGTGCTGTTGCATACTGAGAAATTCCTTCTTCCCGCTGCAGCCTAGAGAAAAATTTGGTGCAAAGGTATCCGGCGCTAGCCGTCTCGCCGTAGATCTCTTCCAGGAACTTCACTTCAGGGTACTGCGGGTGAGTTTTGGTTGTAGGCAGATGTTTCTACGGGCTTCTCCCTCTAGGGCAGTTAATGCAATGTCCACTTCAAGGTCTGGGCTGATGTTATAAATCTTCAGGGTGCTTTGCAGCCGGGACACCCAGTCGGGCAGTGGCATATTCTTGCCGTCAAACTTTGGTAGCACACTAAATATGGTGCCCATAGGGAGTGTCCTTGCAGGGGTTCCACCAATGCCCACAGTATCTCCATTAACATTAGCATTCCCGCCATTGCTGTCTGATGCCTCCATCTTGGTGACAGTTCCCTGCTCGCAGCGCAACTTGAAGCGATCGCCAGGGGACCACCACGGTGCAGGAAGACTACTGTACACAAGATGAGGTGCAAACAACAAAGGGTAGATTTATTGGAAGGCAAGGAAGGAAGGGAATGAGGAAGATGCAAACAGGAGTTTACAATGGCAAAAGACAATTTACAAGAGTAATAAACTTTATCTTTTTCGTAAAATAGCACGGTGCTCCAACTATTGCAGACTCAAAATATGTCTAACAAGCAAATGTAAACAAACAAGTGATGATGCTACTCTACGTATAACCTCCCTGGCCTCTACTAAGCAGGCCACACGGCTCCCGTGTACTGACTATTGCAGCCTACACTCAGGAACAGACTCACGGTGATGTTGGAGAATCAGGTCCAGTCCCAGGGTGGCCCCCAGCAGTCAAATACGTTGGTGCGCACAGCTTTCTGTCAGCTCTGTGAATTGTGGTCTTCTCCTTGCTTCTGGATCCTAGGGTTGCTCCTGGAAACTGTAAATCCCTTTCTCTGTATCTTCGTGGCTCTCTTGCAGCTATATCAGGACACAGTTCTTCTCTCTTTCAGCTATCAGCACAAAAAGTCCTCTCTCCAGCAGCCTCAGCTCACACATGCTGCTCCAGCTCCACACCTGCACTCTGCACCGACTAGCTCATCACAACGAATATTGCAGGGGAGAAGCAGAACATTCCATCACGCCAGACATGGGGGTGCAGCCTCTTAAAGTGACAGCGTGTTCTTTACTGTCCATAACAGCACCACCCTCTTACACAATATAATAGAAATAAGCAAACTTAATATCCTTCACTGTTCTTTTAACTTAATGGAAAGTTTCTTCTTTGTAACATAGTAGGTATTAAACCAATACTTTTCTCCTGATCTTGCATGTCCAAAGATCAGCACAATCTTATCTTGTGGAACCGCCGACTGACCGTGATTAGTTTAGTTGGGCAACTTTTACTTTTTAGGATCGAGTCAGGTTTTGCAAAACCCGACTTTGTCATAAGTCGGGTCGGGTGAAATCGGCCGATTATTGTGAAAAGTCGGGGGGCCGAGCGAAACACGAAACCCAATGCAAGTCAATGGGGAATCAAAGTCGGCAGTGAGTGGAGGACAGGAAAACACCTACAGTGCGCATTTTAATGCCAAAAACATCAATTCGTATTACTGAAGCTTGTCAATCTTAATTTACTTTATAATAATAGTTAGGCATTGAAAATTGGGGGTCATTTGGCTAAAGTTGTGGGGGGGGTAGGATTGGCTCAGGTTTTTCGTGGGCCCAGGAAACGCGGACTACGTCACGGCGGTGGAGCAGGGAGAGGTAAGTATTTCAACTTTGCAAGTGCTGTGATCCTGAGCAAGCAGGGAGGGCCCACTTGTTCGCATTGGCACTGGCACAGGGCCCCTCAAAGTACGGCGGTGTGTTTGACGGCGGGGGCGCCTCCCACCGGCAGAGACAATTTTGCGTACTATGAGGGGCCCTGTGCCAGTGACATCGCCAACGAGTATGCCCCCCCCCCACCTGATGAAGGAACCTGCATTTTCATCTGCACCTTCCTCTTTGTCCCCGTGTAAGGTGGTATGGTAAGCGGGAAGGGGACCCTGACTTTCAGCAGGGTCAGATTCTGGCTGTGTAGAGTGCAAGGGGAATGTAGTGGTCTGGGTCAATGTACCAGCAGACTCCTCTAGCAGTGGCTGGGCAATGGGCAGGATGAGGAGGAAACACAGATATAGGCCCAAATAATAAAGTAGGCTAAATGCAGTTCAAAATTGGTAACAGGAGTACACAGGCGGCATTGGTTTGTTCAGTGGAGGAGAACAAGAAGCAGCAGCAGACACCGTTAGTAGGCCCAACCAAACAAGTAGGCCAAATGCAGTTTAATACTTTCTATAGGCTGAAAGCCTGAAAATTGAAGCTCAGCTTTGTTCAGTGGAGGACAACAAACAGCGGCAGACACCGTTAGTAGGCCCAACCAAACAAGTAGGCCAAATGCAGTTTATTACTTACTATAGGCTGAAAGCCTGAAAATTGAAGCTCAGCTTTGTTCAGTGGAGGAGAAAAGCAAGGAGCGGCAGACACCGTTAGTAGGCCCAACCAAACAAGTAGGCCAAATGCAGTTTAATACTTTCTATAGGCTGAAAGCCTGAAAATTGAAGCTCAGCTTTGTTCAGTGGAGAACACCACGCAGCGGCACACACCATTTGTAGGCCCAACCAAAGAAGTAGGCCAAATGCAGTTAAATATCTGACACCAGATGAAAATTGAGGCTCAGCTTTGTTCAGCGGAGGACAGTTGTAATGTGTGGCGCAGACAGACAGACAGACTGAGGCCTAACATAAAAAAGGTGGCTTCATGCAGTTCAAAACTGCTAGCAGGACTAACCAGGCGGCCTAGTTTGTTTCAGGGGGGGACAGTTTTAATGTGTGGCGCAGACAGACAGACAGAGGCCTAACATAAAAAGGTGGCTTCATGCAGTTCAAAACTGCTAGCAGGACTAACCAGGCGGCCTAGCTTGTTTCAGGGGGGACAGTTGTAATGTGTGGATCAGACAGAGAGACAGACAGAGGCCTAAAATAAAAAAAAGGTGGCTTCATGCAGTTCAAAACTGCTAGCAGGACTAACCAGGCGGCCTAGCTTGTTTCAGGGGGGGGACAGTTGTAATGTGTGGAGCAGACAGACAGACAGAGGCCTAAAATAAAAAAAAGGTGGCTTCGTGCGGTTCAAAACTGCGAGCAGGACTAACCAGGCGGCCTAGCTTGTTTCAGGGGGGGACAGTTGTAATGTGTGGAGCAGACAGACAGACAGAGGCCGAAAATAAAACAAAGGTGGCTTCATGCAGTTCAAAACTGCTAGCAGGACTAACCTGGCGGCCTAGCTTGTTTCAGGGGGGGACAGTTGTAATGTGTGGAGCAGACAGACAGACAGACAGAGAGGCCGAAAATTAAAAAAGGTGGCTTCATGCAGTTCAAAACTGCTAGCAGGACTAACCAGGCGGCCTACCTCGGTTCAGCGTGGGAGGACAACTGTTATGAGAGGCTGACACAGTTACTAGGCACAAATAAGTAAGTAGGCGACATGCAGTTCACAATTGGTAACAGGAGTACACAGGTGGCATAGGTTTTTTCAGCGGAGGACAACTGTTATAAGTGGCTGACACAGTTAGTAGGCCAAAATACTAAAGTTGGCTAAATGTCAGCCAATGAATTGGTCATAAATAAACTGGTGGCATAGCGAGGTACAGGGGTGGGCTCCTCTGCAGAGTTGCAGACAGTGGTAGTTGGCGCAAAGCATTAAGGGGTCTAAATGGAGGCCAGGGCCCCTGTATATTTAACTATCATCTATCATTGCAACAAATTTGCAATGGCAGTGCCATTTAAGGATTTCACAGCACAGACTACAAAGTGGTGGGGCAGGGAGAGGTAAGTTTTGCAAGTGGTAGAGCACAGTTCGAGCTGGGGGGGGACACTCTCTCGTGGGCGGCGGTAATACGACGGTGTGTCTGACGTTGGTTGTGCACCACCACCATCAGAGACACTTCATTGTACTATGTGAGACCCTGTGCCAGTGCCGTAGCCCAAGAGTGGGCACACCCACCTGTCCAGGCAAACGGCACTCGCACGGGTGCTTGCACCAGATGGTGACCACGGCCCTGTGGGGGGAGTCAGCCCATTTAGGGAGGTATAAAAATGGACTATGGTAGACATTCAGCAGCTGCAAAAGGAGGAATTGGAGAAGTCAGTAAGAGGAGGCCAAAAGCAAGACATTTTTCAGGCAAGCTACGTGTCAGCAGGGGAAGGTGGTGCAAAATAATTCGAAATCCATGATTGGTTCATTTTAATGAAGGTTAGATCATCAACATTTTGGGGAGCCAGACGTGTCCTTTTTTCTGTCAGCAGCAGCACTGAAGACTCTTTCTGATAGCACACTAGCAGCTGGGAAAGCAAGCTCCTGTAATGCATATTCTGCCAATTCGGGCCAGGTGTCTAGTTTAGATGCCCAGTAATCAAAGGGGAATGACCTGTGAGGGAGAACATCGATAATGGCGGAAAAATAGTTCGTAACCATACTGGACAAATGCTGTCTCCTGTCACTTTGAATCTATGCAGCAGTACCTGCATCCTACCTACCTTCCAAAGACATACAGATAGGGAATTTAGATTGTGAGCCCCGTCGGGGACAGCGATGATAATGTGTGCAAACTGTAAAGCACTGCGGAATATGTTAGCGCTATATAAAAATAAAGATTAATTATTATTATTACCTGTCGTGTCTGCGGTCATTGCAAAATCACTCCACAACCTGGTCATAAATCCCCTCTGTCCAATGCCACTTCGGCTTTGTGCACCTCTAACACCTCTGCCATGTTGCCCCCTACAGCTCGTGTCAGAACCATCACCGCCGCTGTGTGCTGGGAATGCCTGAACCAAACGGTCTACAAGAGTTGCTTGTTTGGTAGCCAATATTTGCTCAAGGTTCTTATATGGCATGATACTTTGTTATTTGCCTTTGTATCGTGGATCCAGGAGGCAGGCCAACCAGTAATCGTCATCGGTCATCATTTTGATAATGTGGGGGTCCGGTTTTAGGATACGCAAGGCATACTCTGCCATGTGGGCCAAAGTTCCAGGTGTCAATTCACTGCTTGTGCTGGGTTGAGGAACACTTTCTTGAAAATCTACATCACTTGTGGCCTGCAAAAACCCTGTACCTGACCTTGCAATGTCACCAGTTTCTATTGCTCCCTGAGAAGCATCCTCCACCCATAAATATTCATCCCCATCCTCCTCCTCCTCTTCATCATCCTCCACCTCGTCCTGGAGACTTCCCGGAGCAGACAATGACTGACTGTCATCAAGGCTTCCCTCCTCCTCGGCCGCAGACGCCTGCTCCTTGATGTGCGTCAAACTTTGCATCAGCAGATGCATTAGTGGGATGCTCATGCTTATGATGGCGTCGTCTGCACTGACCAGCCCTGTGCATTCCTCAAAACACTGAACGACTTGACAGAGGTCTTGGAGCTTCGACAACTGCACACCAGACAACTCCATGTCTGCCATCCAACTGCCTGACCGTGTATGTGTATCCTCCCACAAATACATGACAGCACGCCTCTGTTCGCGCAGCCTCTGAAGCATGTGCAGTGTGGAGTTCCACCTTGTTGCAACGTTGATTATTAGGCGGAGCTGGGGAAGATTAAGCGATCGCTGATGGTTCAGCATACGGCTGGAGTGTACGGGCGACCGGCGGATGTGCGAGCAAAGTCTGCGCACCTTCAGGAGCAGGGCTGGTAAATCAGGGTAATTTTTGAGGAAGCACTGCACCACCAGGTTCAAGGTGTGAGCCAGGCAAGGTATGTGTTTCAGTTCTGAAAGGGCTATGGCAGCCATAAAATTCCTTCCGTTATCACTGACTACCTTGCCTGCCTCAAGATGTACACTGCCCAGCCATAACTCAGTTTCTTGCTGCAAGTACTCGGCCAGTACTTCCGCGGTGTGTCTGTTGTCGCCCAAACACTTCATTTGCAGCACAGCCTGCTGACACTTACCACAAGCTGTTCAATAATGGGACACCTCAAGTGCAACACTGGCAGCAGTGGATGGAGTGGTCGTGCGACTGCGCTCTGTGGATGAGCTTCGCTTCTGGAGGAGGAGAAAGAGGAGGAGGGGGGGTGAACGCCTAGGGCCAACTGTTTCCTAGACCATGGGCTAGGCAGAACTGTGCCACTATGGCTGTCCCCTGTGGACCCTGCATCCACCACTTTAACCCAGTGTGTCATGATGGACACGTAACGTCCCTGGCCATGCCTACTGGTCCATGCATCTGTTGTGAGGTGCGCCTTTCTACTGACCGATTGCCTCAGTGCATGGACAATGCATTCTTTGACATGTTGGTGGAGTGCTGGGATGGCTTTTCTCGCAAAGAAGTGTTGACTGGGTAGGTCATAGTGTGGTACTGCGTAGGCCATCAGGGCTTTGAAAGCTTCGCTTTCAACCAACCGGTAGGGCATCATCATGTGTCGCGGTCACATGAGCGGTCAGGTGAGCGGTCACCTGACCGCTCATGTGACCGCGACGTCATTGAAGGTCCTTCACTCACCGCATTCTAAGGATCAGAGAGAGACGCTTGCAGTGCTGTAATCCAGGGCCCGTCCGAGGGTGAGTATATCCATGTTTTTTATTTTTATTCTTTATTTTTTACATGAATATGGATCCCAGGGCCTGAAGGAGAGTCTCCTCTCCTCCAGACCCTGGGAACCACACGCCGTATAAGATGACTGGGCGTATAAGATGACCCCCGTCTTATACGGCGGGCATATCCCAAATTCCATATTTTATATGGAAAAGTTGGGGGTCGTCTTATACGCCCAGTCGTCTTATACGCCAGAAAATACGGTAACTTATTGTAAGTGAATTTTTATTAATCATACATATATGAAACAAAAAGGCCAGAAATGCTTACATAGAACAATCTGAACTGTCAGGTGGTATCTTTTTGGCACCTAGATTCAAAACCTGCACCTATAAGAATCTACCGTTGCATCTACTATGTACATATGGTCTTGTAGATTGTGAGCCCTCGCGGGCAGGGTCCTCTCTCCTCCTGTACCAGTTGTGACTTGTATTGTTCAAGATTATTGTACTTGTTTATTATGTATACCCCTCCTCACATGTAAAGCGCCATGGAATAAATGGCGCTATAATAATAAATAATAATAATAATAATAATATGGTCCTTCTTTTTCCTGATGAAGTTCTTGTAACTTCGAAATGCTGTAGAATGAAGCCACCCTTTATTGATAAACCACACATGGACAATAATTCTGCAGCGCAGAGGATTTCCACGAAACAATTATTCTGGGTAAGAGATGTTTAAATGTGAACACTCCTGGTTGGGTGTTCATCTGCTGTATTGGGTGTAGAGAAAGACCTATCAGTCCCTATTATACTATTTCTACTATGGTGAAATTGATGCCACTTTGGTGGTGTCTGTCAATTTTTGGAAATGTGAACAATCCTGGGTAGGTCTCCTTCATGCGTGTTGCCTGTAGCATTATATTTTTCTGACAATAGTAGTCTATAAAACTGATATTTGTGCCACCTGAGTGTGGCTCAGCATGAAAGCAGATAGAGGTGTTGCATGTGGTGTCATGGCTCCCAGCAAAGGGGCCCTACACTGATCCCTCACCCACCTCGTCTTACTGTGAAGTTCAATTGAAACCTGTAAATGCTGACACAGACCCCGATACTTCATGCCTGGCTGATTGCTGCAGTGCCATGCTAAAATTTGCTCTGCGGGTGGATTGAGGCCACTTACCTGGTGTCTGTCCCTCATGATGATGTGTTTTGGCAGCATTTGGGGCTGTTATAAAGCGTTGTGCATGCGTTTGTTTTTGCCTCCCATTGAGATGAATGGTGTTCAGTTATGTTCAGCGAATATTGCAATTTCAGTGATTGTAATCCGAACCGAACATTGAAATATTTGCTCATCTCTATTTAGGTGTGCATGCGCTTGTTTTTGCCTCCCATTGACTTGAATGGTGATCAGTTATGTTTGGCGAATAATCGATGAATAAATCAGCGAATATGGCTAATTTGGAGATCGTATTGAAATATTCGCTCATCTCTAGTGATGGACACAGGGGCACAGAGTCACAGAAGATTTAATTCACCTTTATTGTATTCTTACACCATCTCACATGACACTACATCATTATTACATTACACATTATTGAGTCATTGTCAGCTTTTTAAGGGGTCAAATATTAACATTAATTAGTTCTATCGTAGCAGTACATGTAATAGTCAAATGCCAGACCGCACTAGAGCTGGTCAGTCTAGTATCCAGTGCCCACGCTTAGTGACTGACGGCTCTACAGGTATATACAACCACAAGAGAAGCTGCCAATTAGTACTGTGTGGGTGGGAAAAACTGGATTCACAGGCTTTGTCTTTGAGTGGGCGAAAGTTCCAGGACTCAAAGACTTAATGTATGAGTGGCAGAAGGTGCAGCACTCACAGGCTTTATCTATTAGTGGGCAGAGGGTGTAGGTCTCAAAAGCTTTACCTATAAGTGGGTAGAGGGTGCAGGACTCACAGGCTTTAGCTATAAGTGGGCGGAGGGTGCAGCACTCATAGGCTTTACCTATAAGTGGGTAGAGGGTGCAGGACTCACAGGCTTTATCTATAAGTGGACGGAGGGTGCAGGACTCACAGGCTTTATAAGTGGGTGGAGGGTGCAGCACTCATAGGCTTTATCTATGAGTGGGTAGAGGGTGCAGGACTCATAAGCTTTATCTATAAGTGGGCGGTGGATGCAGGTCTCACAGGCTTTATCTATAAATGGGTAGAGGGTGCAGGACTCACAGGCTCTATGAGTAGATGGGGGTAACTGTACTCACAGGTGTTTTCCATGAGTAGACGAGGGAAGCAATACTCAAATACTTTCATTTTTTGGCTGCATGCCAACTTCTCCATATACAGTAACAGTGTCCCAATAAATGAATGAAGATTTGGGGGTTCGGAATAAATGATCTGGACCTGTAGTCGATTACTGCCATGGCCACTTGAAGCCTTTCTGGGAAGAACTATGCTTCTCTTTCTTCTGTGTGGAGTGGGCTTGTGTTGAGCTCATTTCAAAAGAAGGTGGTTGCTGGTGGAAATTCTCTGGTTTCAATTGAGATTCTAGGTAAAGGTTTGGCTGTGCTGCGGTATTTTGTCCGATGCTGCGGTTTCTGATTAGTTTTGGAGATTGCTGAGAGAGCACATACAAGGGATTCTGTGATTGTGATGAATCTTTGTTCTCTTCCACCTTTTGAGGTCTAACAGCTGCAGCGCCCTGCAGTACCAAATGCTGTTCTGTATTCACTGGCCATGAGGAGGATATTTGCTGCTGTCTTTCAGAATTAGTCTGCTGGGAGCTGGAGGCTGAATGTGATCCATGACACTGCCAGTGATCAGTATGTTTCTCTGACCTCTGATACATTTGACTGTATAAGTCATCTTTTTTATCTTGTTCACCTTGTAGGAGATTGGAAGCCCAGACATCGTGAGAAGGCTGACCACCATGAGTGTGGTAAGTATAATGCATCTCAGTGTGTGTGACTTGACTTTGGGGAACATCGTGGGGCAACCCTGCTCCTAGACTTGATGTTTGTTCAAAATATGAATAATATTTCTGAGTATCCTGGTGGTCTGGAGCTGGACATGACTTGTAGACAGTCACATCTGCACTCTGTACTGACTCTAGTTTCTCCTTTGCATACTCCATCTTGTAAGGACTCTCTTTTTGTTCAATGACCTGTTTCTGAGGAACCCCCTGCTGTTGAGTGGTATCTTTCTTTGTTGTTTGTTCTGTGCAGGTTAAATTTTGTTTGTGGATTTGGCTTTGTTTCTGGGTCGCATCTTGTTTTTGGATCAGCTCTGATTTCTGGGTCGGATCTTGTTTCTGGGTCGGATCTGGTTTCTGGGTCGAATCTTGTTTCTGGGTCGAATCTTGTTTCTGGGTCGGATCTTGATTCTGGGTCGGATCTTGATTCTGGGATGATTCTTGTTTTTGGGTTGAGTCTTGTTTCTGGGTCATTGTTGAGTCTGGTTTATTGATCAGTTCTTGTTTCAGAGTTGGTTCTTGCATTAGAGTTGGCTCTGTTTTCTGGGTTGAATCTTGTTTCTGGGTAAGTTCTTGTTTCTGGTTCAGTTCTTGTCTCAGGGTTAATTCTTGTTTAATGTTTATGTGTTTTTGGGAGGTTGGTTCTTGTTTCTGGGTCGAGTCTTGTTTCTGGGTCGAGTCTTGTTTCTGGGTCGAGTCTTGTTTCTGGGTCGAGTCTTGTTTCTGGGTCGAGTCTTGTTTCTGGGTCGAGTCTTGTTTCTGGGTCATTTCTGATTCATGGGTTGAGTCCTGTTTCTGGTTTGATTCCTGTTTCTCGGTTGTATCTTGTTTCTGAGTTGTTTCTTGTTTCTGGGTTGCATCTTGTTTCTGGGTTGCGTCTCGTTTTAGGGTTGTGCCTTGTTTCTGGGTTGTGTCTTTTTTCTGGTTTGGGTCTTGTTTCTGGGTTGATTCTTGTTTCTGAGTTGGTTCTTGTTTCTGGGTTGCATCTTGTTGTAGGGTTGTGTCTTGTTTCTGGATCATTTCTGATTTCTGGGTTGAGTCTTGTCTCTGAGTCGGATCTTGTTTCTGGGCCATTTCTTGTTTCTGTGTTGGTTCTTGTTTAGGAGTTGTGTCTTGTTTATGGGTCATTTCTGATTTCTGGGTCGAGTCCTGTTTCTGGGTCGAGTCCTGTTTCTGGGTCGAGTCCTGTTTCTGGGTCGAGTCCTGTTTCTGGGTCGAGTCTTGTTTCTGGGTCGAGTCCTGTTTCTGGGTCGAGTCCTGTTTCTGGGTCGAGTCCTGTTTCTGGGTCGAGTCTTGTTTCTGGGTAAGGTTTTGTTTCTGGGTCAGGTCTTGTTTCTGGACCAGTTCTGATTCCTGTGTTGAGTCTTGTTTCTGGGTTGAGACTTGTTCCTGGGTCGAGTCTTGTTTCTGGGTCGGATCTTGTTTCTGGGTTGGGTCTTGTTTCTGGGTCATTTCTGATTTCTGGGTTGAGTCTTGTTTCTGGGTTGAGTCTTGTTGCTGGGTCGGGTTTTGTTTCTGTGTCAAATCTTGTTTCTGGGTCAGATTTTGTTTCTGGGTCGGGTCTTGTATCTGGGTAGGATCTTGATTCTTGGTTGGGTCTTGTTTCTGGGTTGAGCCTTGTTTCTGGGTTGAGTCTTGATTTTGGATTGATTCTTGTTTTTGGGTCGAGTCTTGTTTCTGGGTCATTGTTGAGTCTTGTTTATTGATCAGTTCTTGTTTCAGAGTTGGTTCTTGCTTTAGAGCTGGCTCTGGTTTCTGGGCTGAATCTTGTTTCTGGGTAAGATCTTGTTTCTGGTTCAGTTCTTGTCTCTGGGTTAGTTCTTGTTTAATGTTTATGTCTTTTTGGGAGGTTGGTTCTTGTTTCTTGGCCAAGTCCTGTTTCTGGTCAGAGTCTTGTTTCTGGGTCGGGTCGTGTTTCTTGATTGGGTCTTGCTTCTGCGTCATTTCTGTTTTCTGAGTTGAGTCTTGTTTCTGGGTTGAGTCTTGTTTCAGGGTTGAGTCTTGGTTCTCAGTCGAGTCTGATTCCTGGATATTCTTGTTATCGATCAGTTCTTGTTTCATAATTGGTTCTTGCTTCAGGGTTGGCTCTATTTTCAGGGCTGAATCTTGTTTCTGAGATAGTTCTTGTTTAATGTTAATGTATTTTTGGGAGGTTGATTCTTGCTTCTGAATTGTGTCCTGCTTCTGTGTTGTGTCTTGTTTCTGGGTGGAGTCTTGTTTCTGGGCTGGTTCTTGTTTCTTGGTTGAGTCCTGATTCTGGTCAGAGTCTTTTTTCTGGGTTAGGTCTTGTTTCTGGGTTTGGTATTGCTTCTGCGTTGGGTCTTGTTGCTGGGTCGGGTTAGGCTTCTGAGTTGGGTCTGGTTTCTGAGTCGGGTCTAGTTTCTGGGTCATTTCTGATTTCTGGGATGAGTCTTGTTTCAGGGTTGCGTCTTGTTTCAGGGTTGCGTCTTGTTCCAGGGTTGCGTCTTGTTCCAGGGTTGCGTCTTGTTTCAGGGTTGCGTCTTGCTTCAAGGTCATTTCTGATTTCTGGGTTGAGTCTTGCTCCTGGGTTGAATCTTGTTTCTGTGTCGAGTCTTGTTTCTGGGTCGGGTCTTGTTTCTGGTTTGGGTCTTGTTTCTGGGTCATGTCTTGTTTCTGAGTAATGTCTGTTTTCTGGGTCAGGTCGTATTTCTGGGTCAGGTCGTGTTTCTGGGTCAGGTCGTGTTTCTGGGTCAGTTCTTGTTTCTGGGTACGTTCTTGCTTCTGGGTCAAGTCCTGTTTCAGGATCAATTCTGATTTCTCGGTTGAGTCTTGTTCCTTTGTTGGTTCTTGTTTCTGAGTTAGTTCTTGTTTAACATTAATGTATTTTTGGGAGGTTGGCTCTTGCTTCTGAATTGTGTCCTGCTTCTGTGTTCTGTCTTGTTTCTTTGTGGAGTCTTGTTTCTGGGCTGGTTCTTCTTTCCTGGTTGGGTCTTGTTTCTGGGTCGGGTCTTGTTTCTGGATCGGGTCAAGTTTCTGGGTCAGGTCAAGTTTCTGGGTCAGGTCAAGTTTCTGGGTCATTTCTGATTTGTGGGTTGGGTCTTGTTTCTGAGTGGAGTCTTGTTTCTGGGCTAGTTCTGGTTTCTTGGTTGAGTCCTGATTCTGGTCAGAGTCTTTTTTCTGGGATTGGTGTTGTTTCTGGGTGGGGTTTTGTTTCTGGGTCAGATCTTGCTTCTGGATCGTATCTTGTTTCTGGGTTAATTCTTGTTTGTGGGATGTGTATTGTTTCTGCGTCATTTCTAATTTCTGGGTTGAGTCTTGTTTCTGGGTCATGTCTTGTCTCTGAGTCGGATCTTGTTTCTGGGTTATTTTTTGTTTCTGGGTCGGGTCTTGTTTCTGGGTTAGGTCTTGTTTCAGGATCAATTCTGATTTCTGGGTTGAGTCTTGATTCTGGGTCATGATTTGTTTCTGAGTCAGATCTTGTTTCTGAGATGGGTCTTGTTTCTGGGTTTTGTCTTGTTTCTGTGTCACTTCTGATTTCTGGGTTGTGTCTTGTTTCTGGGTTGGCTCTTGTTTTTGAGTTAGTTCTTGTTTCTGGGTTGCATCTTGTTTTAGGGTTGTGTCTTGTTTCAGGGTCACTTCTGATTTCTGGGTTGAGTCTTGTTTAGCGATTGAGTCTTGATTCTGGGTTATTTCTGATTTAAGGGTTGAGTCTTGTTTCTGGTTTGAGTCCTGTTTCTGGGTTATGTCTTGTTTCTGGGTCACTTCTGATTTCTGTGTTGTGTCTTGTTTCTGGGTTGCGTCTTGTTTCTGGATTGCGTCTTGTTTCTGGGTCGTTTCTGATTTCTGGGTTGAGTCTTGTTTCTGAGTTGTCTCTTGTTTCTGGGTCCTTTCTGATTTCTGGGTTGAGTCTTGTTTCTGGGTTTTGTCTTGTTTCAGGATCAATTCTGTTTCCTGGCTTAAGTCTTGTTTCTGGATGAAGTCTTGTTTCTCGGCTAGTTCTGGTTTCTTGGTGGAGTCCTGATTCTTGTCATAGTCTTTTTTCTGGGTTTGGTCTTGTTTCTGGGTTTGGTATTGTTTTGGGGTTGGGTCTTGTTTCTGGGTTGGGTCTTGATTCTGGGTCATTTCTGTTTTTCGGGTTGAGTCTTGTTTCTGGTTTGAGTCCTGTTTCTGGGTTGTGTCTTGTTTCTGGGTTGCGTCTTCTTTCTGGGTCATTTCTGATTTCTGGGTTGAGTCTTGATTCTGGGTCATGATTTGTTTCTGAGTCAGATCTTGCTTCTGGGTTGGGTCTTGTTTCTGGGCTGTGTCTTGTTTCTGAGTCATTTCTGATTTCTGTGTTGAGCCTTGTTTCTGGGTTGGTTCTTGTTTTTGAGTTGGTTCTTGTTTAGGAGTGGTGTCCTGTTTATGGGTCACTTCTGATTTATGGGTTGTGTCTTGTTTCTGGGTCACTTCTGATTTCTGGGTTGCGTCTTGTTTCTGGGTTGCGTCTTGTTTCTGGGTTGCGTCTTGTTTCTGGGTTAGGTCTTGTTTCAGGATCAATTCTGATTTCTGGGTTGAGTCTTGATTCTGGGTCATGATTTGTTTCTGAGTCAGATCTTGTTTCTGGGTTGGGTCTTGTTTCTGGGTTGTGTCTTGCTTCTGGGTCATTTCTGATTTGTGGGTTGGGTCTTGTTTCTGAGTGGAGTCTTGTTTCTGGGCCAAGTCTTGTTTCAGAATCAATTCTGTTTTCTGGCTTGAGTCTTGTTTCTGGATGAAGTCTTTTTTCTGAGCTAGATCTGGTATCTTGGTTGAGTCCTGATTCTGGTCAGAGTCTTTTTTCTGGGATTGGTGTGGTTTCTGGGTGGGGTTTTGTTTTTGGGCCAGTTCTTGCTTCTGGGTCGGATCTTGCTTCTGGGTTGGTTCTTGTTTGTGGGTTGTGTATTGTTTCTTTGTCATTTCTGATTTCTGGGTTGAGTCTTGTTTCTGGGTCAGATCTTGTTTCTGGGTCATGTATTGTTTCTGGGTTGGGTATTGTTTCTGGGTTGGGTCTTGCTTCAGGATCAGTTCTGATTTCTGGGTTGAGTGTTGATTCTGGGTCATGATTTGTTTCAGATCTTGCTTTTGGGTTGGGTCTTGTTTCTGGGTTGTGTCTTGTTTCTGAATTGGGTCTTGTTTCTGGTTTGGCTCTTGTTCCTGGATTGCGTCTTGTTTTAGGGTTGTGTCTTGTTTCAGGGTCACTTCTGATTTCTGGGTTGAGTCTTGTTTATGGGTTGAGTCTTGTTTATGGGTCACTTCTGATTTCTGTGTTGTGTCTTGTTTCTGGGTTGCATCTTGTTTCTGGGTTGCGTCTTGTCTCTGGGTCCTTTCTGATTTATGAGTTGAGTCTTGTTTCTGGGTCATTTCTGATTTATTGGTTGAGTCCTTTTTCTGGGTTGTGTCTTGTTTCTGGGTCACTTCTGATTTCTGGGATGTGTCTTGTTTCTGGGTTGGCTCTTGTTTCTGGGTTGCATCTTGTTTCTGCGTCATTTCTGATTTCTGGGTTGAGTCTTGTTTATGGGTCGGGTCTTGTTTCTGGGTCATGTCTTGTTTCTGGGTTAGCTCTTGTTTCAGGATCAATGCTGATTTCTGGGTTGAGTCTTGATTCTGGGTCATGATTTGTTTCTGAGTCAGATCTTGTTTCTGGGTTGGGTCTTGTTTCTGGGTTGTGTCTTGTTTCTGAGTCATTTCTAATTTATGTGTTGAGTATTGTTTCTGGGTTGGTTCTTGTTTTCGAGTTGGTTCTTGTTTAGGAGTTGTGTCCTGTTTATGGGTCATTTCTGATTTATGGGTTGAGTCTTGTTTCTGGTTTGAGTCCTGGTTCTGGGTTGGCTCTTGTTTTTGAGTTGGTTCTTGTTTCTGGGTTGCGTCTTGTTTCTGAGTTGGTTCTTGTTTCTGGGTTGCGTCTTGTTTCTGGGTTGTGTCTTGTTTCTGGGTTATGTCTTGTTTTTGGGTCATTTCTGATTTCTGGGTTGAGTCTTGTTTATGGGTTGAGTCTTGTTTATGGGTCATTTCTGATTCATGGGTTGAGTCCTGTTTCTGGTTTGATTCCTGTTTCTCGGTTGTATCTTGTTTCTGAGTTGGTTCTTGTTTCTGGGTTGCGTCTTGTTTCTGGGTTGTGTCTTGTCTCTGAGTCAGATCTTGTTTCTGGGTCATTTCTTGTTTCTGTGTTGGTACTTGTTTAGGAGTTGTGTCTTGTTTATGGGTCATTTCTGATTTCTGGGTTGAGTTCTGTTTCTGGTTTGAGTCCTGTTTCTGGGTTGCGTCTTGTTTCTGGGTTGCGTCTTGTTTCTGGGTTGCGTCTTGTTTCTGGGTTGCGTCTTGTTTCTGGGTTGCATCTTGTTTCTGGGTTGCGTATTGCTTCAGGGTTATGTCTTGTTTCTGCGTAATTTCTGATTTCTGGGTTGCGTCTTGTTTCTGAGTTGGTTCTTGTTTCTGGGTCATTTCTGATTTATGAGTGGAGTCTTGTTTCTCGGTCATTTCTGGTTTCTGGCTTGTGTATTGATTTTGGGTTGGCTCTTGTTTTTGAGTTGGTTCTTGTTTCTGGGTTGTGTCTTGTTTCTGGGTTGCATCTTGTTTCAGAATTATGTCATGTTTCTGGGTCATTTCTGATTTCTGGGTTGTATCTTCTTTCTGGGTTGAGTCTTGTTTCTGGTTAATTTCTGATTTCTGGGTCATTTCTGATTTCTGGGTTGAGGCTTTTTCTTGGGTTGGATCTTGTATCAGTATCAATTCTGGATTCTGGGTTGAGTCTTTTTTCTGGGTTGAATCTTGTTTCTGGGTCATGTCTGATTTCTGGGACGAGTCTTGTTTCTGGCCCTTTTCTAATTTCTGGGTTTGGTCCTGTTTCCGGATCAGCTCTTGTTTATGGGTCATTTCTGATTTCGGGGTTGAATCTTGTTTCTGGGTTGAGTCTTGTTTCTGTGTCATTTCTGATTTCTTGTTTGAGGCTTGTTTCTGCTCTGAGTCTTGTTTCTGGTCTGAGTCTTGTTTCTGAGATTGTTCCTTTTTCTGGACAGCATCTTGTTTTTGGGTAAGTAGTTTCTGCTCTGGGTCTGGTTTCTGGGTTGAATCTTGTTTCTGGGTCATTTCTAATTTCTGGGTTTGGTCTTGTTTCTTGGTCAGCTCTTGTTTATGGGTCATTTCTGATTTCGGGGTTGAGTCTAGTTTCTGGGTTGTATCTTCTTTCTGGGTTGAGTCTTGTTTTTGGGTCATTTCTGATTTCTGGGTTGAGTCCTGTTTCTGGTTTGAGTCCTGTTTCTGGGTTGGCTCTTGTTTTTGAGTTGGTTCTTGTTTCTGGGTTGCGTCTTGTTTCTGGGTTGTGTCTTGTTTCTGGGTTATGTCTTGTTTTTGGGTCATTTCTGATTTCTGGATTGAGTCTTGTTTATGGGTGGAGTCTTGTTTATGGGTCATTTCTGATTCATGGGTTGAGTCCTTTTTCTGGTTTGATTCCTGTTTCTTGGTTGTATCTTGTTTCTGAGTTGGTTCTTGTTTCTGGGTTGCGTCTTGTTTCTGGGTTGCGTCTCGTTTTAGGGTTGTGCTTTGTTTCTGGGTTGTGTCTTTTTTCTGGGTTGGGTCTTGTTTCTGGGTTGGTTCTTGTTTCCGAGTTGGTTCTTGTTTCTGGGTTGCATCTTGTTGTAGGGTTGTGTCTTGTTTCTGGATCATTTCTGATTTCTGGGTTGAGTCTTGTTTCTGGGTCAGGTCTTGTTTATGGGTCATTTCCGATTTCGGGGTTGAGTCTAGTTTCTGGGTTGTATCTTCTTTCTGGGTTGAGTCTTGTTTTTGGGTCATTTCTGATTTCTGGGTTGAGTCCTGTTTCTGGTTTGAGTCCTGTTTCTGGGTTGCATCTTGTTTCTGGGTTGCGTCTTGTTTCTGGGTTGCGTCTTGCTTCAGGGTTATGTCTTGTTTCTGCGTAATTTCTGATTTCTGGGTTGCGTCTTGTTTCTGAGTTGGTTCTTGTTTCTGGGTCATTTCTGATTTATGAGTGGAGTCTTGTTTCTCGGTCATTTCTGGTTTCTGGCTTGTGTATTGATTCTGGGTTGGCTCTTGTTTTTGAGTTGGTTCTTGTTTCTGGGTTGTGTCTTGTTTCTGGGTTGCATCTTGTTTCAGAATTATGTCATGTTTCTGGGTTATTTCTGATTTCTGGGTTGTATCTTCTTTCTGGGTTGAGTCTTGTTTCTGGTTAATTTCTGATTTCTGGGTTATTTCTGATTTCTGGGTTGAGTCTTGTTTCTGCGTTATTTCTGATTTCTGGGTTGAGTCTTGTTTCTGGGTCATTTCTGATTTCTGGGTTGAGGCTTGTTCCTGGGTTGGATCTTGTTTCAGTATCAATTCTGGATTCTGGGTTGAGTCTTTTTTCTGGGTTGAATCTTGTTTCTGGGCCATGTCTGATTTCTGGGATGAGTCTTGTTTCTGGCCCTTTTCTAATTTCTGGGTTTGGTCCTGTTCCCGGATCAGCTCTTGTTTATCGGTCATTTCTGATTTCGGGGTTGAATCTTGTTTCTGGGTTGAGTCTTGTTTCTGAGATTGTTCCTTTTTCTGGACAGCATCTTGTTTTTGGGTAAGTAGTTTCTGCTCTGGGTCTGGTTTCTGAGTTGAATCTTGTTTCTGGGTCATTTCTAATTTCTGGGTTTGGTCTTGTTTCTTGGTCAGCTCTTGTTTATGGGTCATTTCCGATTTCGGGGTTGAGTCTAGTTTCTGGGTTGTATCTTCTTTCTGGGTTGAGTCTTGTTTTGGGGTCATTTCTGATTTCTGGGTTGAGGCTTGTTCCTGGGTTGGGTCTTGTTTCAGTATTAATTCTGGTTTCTGGGTTGAATCTTGTTTCTGGGTCATGTCTGATTTATGGGATGAGTCTTGTTTCTGGGCCATTTCTAATTTCTGGGTTTGGTCCTGTTTCTGGATCAGCTCTTGTTTATGGGTCATTTCTGATTTCAGGGTTGAATCTTGTTTCTGGGTTGAGTCTTGTTTCTGGGTCATTTCTGATTTCTGGGTTGAGGCTTGTTTCTGCTCTGAGTCTTGTTTCTGGTCTGAGTCTTGTTTCTGAGATTGTACCTTTTTCTGGACAGCATCTTGTTTTTGGGTAAGTAGTTTCTGCTCTGGGTCTGGTTTCTGGGTTGAATCTTGTTTCTGGGTTAGATCTTGTTTAATTCTTGGGTCTAATTTGGAGGTTATTTCCTGTTTCTGTTTTGGGTCCTCTTTTAGGATTTTATCTGTTTTTTGGGCTAGTTGTTCCTTTTGTTTTGGGTGTTTTTGAGTTAGTTCTTTTGTCTGGGTTAAGTCTTGTTTATGGGCTTGGTATTGCTTCTGTTTTGACTCTTCTTTTGGGGTTAGTTCTTGCTTCTGAGTTGAGAGTTGTTTCTCATTTGCATCATGTTTTTGAGTTGAATCTTTTTTGTGGGTTGGGTCTTCTTTCAGAATTGAGTCTTTAACCTGTATTTGATCTTGTTTTGATATTTGTTCGTGCTTCTGGGTTGCATCATGTTTCTTGGTTGTGTCTTGTTTATGAGTTGACTCTGATATTTGTGTTTGATCTGATCTGGGGATCGATTCTGAAATTTGTGGGAACATCAATGACTGTGACTTTAAAATATTTTGGGATGCACATATCCGACAGCCTTTCTTGGACCTCAGAGCATGAAAATAAGCAACAGCAACTTTTGCTATAAGTTCAAGAAATTCCTTAAAGTCTACTTCACCATCATTGTTTTGATCAAGCGCATGCATTATTGCTTCAATTGTGTGTGGTTCATCAGAATCCTGATAAAAACATAAGGAAATTATGGAAAGAACCAGTTATGAGTGAATTAAACCACATTCTACATTTTCTTGTCCTTTAGTATTCAGTGATGGACAGTTGAATGAAAACTTCTAAACTGCAGCACATGTAACAAGCAAACTAGACCAAATTTAAAGACAATTTTTCATCTATTACTATAGGCATACAGGTAATGCTATGTTCACATTTGCGTTGTTGGGCGCAGCGTCGTCGACGGATACCGACGCCGTAATGCGCCCCTATCTTTAACATGGGGGGCACATGGACATGCGCCAGTATGCGTTGTAATATGTTTTACGACGCATGCGTCATTTTGACACACCAGACAGGGCGCGGATGACGCTACTTGTAGCGTTTTCCCTGCGCCAAAATTCCTGTCCTTTACTATTTTATGACAACTCATGCGTCACAAAACGCAGCATTGTGTATATGCGTTGTGGGTTACGTCGACGATGCTGTGCCCAACAACGCAAATGTGAACGTAGCATGTGAGAAATGTTAACCTACTTTTACCTGTATTCCTCATAGTAACATAGTAACATAGTAACATAGTTATTAAGGTTGAAGGAAGACTAAGTCCATCTAGTTCAACCCATAGCCTAACCTAACATGCCCTAGCATGCCCTTAACTAGGTGTTGTCCAGATGTGTACAAATAGAGTTTTATTTAATTATGGTAATGATTTCTTCCAGGCTCTGAGGTGTGCGGCGCCTGGAACAAATCCCTCCATCTGCTTTTTATTATACTATCATCCCCCTCCCATGCACGTTACATTAACCTGTGACGTGCAGTTGTGGCTCCGGAATCTCGTGCATGCACCCTGCACTTCCATAACAATCTGTACCTCTTCCTTGTTTCTATGGTCAGTGTATTCAGTGCTTTGTGCGCTGGGCCCTGTGCACAATAACCGGACCATAGAAAGAAGGAAGAGGTGCAGATTCTCGAGGAAGTGCAGGGCGCCTGTGCAAGATTCCGGTGTGGGATTCAAGCATCAAAACTAAATATCACAGGTCAGGGTGACATGTATGGGAGGGAGGTGGTAGTATAATGGAGAGCAGAGACAGGGAATTGTTCCAGGCCACGCATGCCCCAAAGCCTGGAAAAAATCATTAAATAATAAAATAAAACTTTCTCCACAACTACATAGCAACAATGAGGAAAACAGATAAGACTAGATTAACATTTCTACTACATCTATGCCTATAGTAATAGCTGAAAAATGTCCCAGGGGACACTAACTGCAGTGTACCAAAGAAACAGTGTGCGTCTCCTAGTAAGGGATATATGTAGATTCTAATGCAGTGTAAATAATAATAATAATAATAATCTTTATTTTTATATAGCGCTAACATATTCCGCAGCGCTTTACATTTTGCACACATTATCATCACTGTCCCAGATGGGGCTCACAATCTAGATTCCCTATCAGTATGTCTTTGGAATGTGGGAGGAAACCGGAGTGCCCGGAGGAAACCCACGCAAACACGGAGAGAACATACAAACTCTTTGCAGATGTTGTCCTGAGTGGGATTAGAACCTAGGACCCCAGCGCTGCAAGGCTGCTGTGCTAACCACTGCGCCACCGTGCTGCCCAGTGTATATTATATACATACATACATTATATATATATATATATATATATATATATATATATATATATATATATATATATATATATATATATATATATATATATATATATATATATATATACATATATATATACATATACATACATACATATACACACACACACACACACACAGTACAGACCAAAAGTTTGGACACACCTTCTCATTTAAAGATTTTTCTGTATTTTCATGACTATGAAAATTGTACATTCACACAGAAGGCATCAAAACTATGAATTAACACATGTGGAATTATATACTTAACTAAAAAGTGTGAAACAACTGAAATTATGCCTTAGATTCTAGGTTCTTCAAGTAGCCACCTTTTGCTTTGATGACTGCTGTGCACACTCTTGGCATTCTCTTGATGAGCTTCAAGAGGTAGTCACCGGGAATAGTCTACCAACAATCTTGAAGGAGTTCCCAGAGATGCTTAGCGCTTGTTGGCTCTTTTGCCTTCACTTGCGGTCCAGCTCAGCCCAAACCATCTCGATTGGGTTCAGATCTTGTGATTGTGGAGGCCAGGTCATCTGGCGTAGCACCTCATCTCTCTCCTTCTTGGTCACATAGCCCTTACACAGCCTGGAGGTGTGTTTGGGGTCATTGTCTTGTTGAAAAATAAATGATGGTCCAACTAAACACAAACCGGATGGAATAGCATGCCGCTGCAAGATGCTGTGGTAGCCACGCTGGTTCAATATGCCTTCAATTTTGAATAAATCCCCAACAGTGTCACCAGCAAAGCACCCCCACACCATCACACCTCCTCCTCCATGCTTCACGGTGTGAACCAGGCATGTAGAGTCCATCCGTTCACCTTTTCTGCGTCGCACAGAGGCACGGTGGTTGGAACCAAAGATCTCAAATTTGGACTCATCAGACCAAAGCACATATTTCCACTGGTCTAATGTCAATTCCTTGTGTTCTTAAGCCCAAGCAAGTCACTTCTGCTTGTTGCCTTTCCTTAGCAGTGATTTCCTAGCAGCTATTTTACCAAGCAGGCCTGCTGCAAAAGTCTCCTCTTTACAGTTGTTGTAGAGATGTGTCTGCTACTAGAACTTTGTGTGGCATTGACCTGGTCTCTAATCTGAGCTGCTCTTAACCTGCGATTTCTGAGGCTGGTGACTCAGATAAACTTATCCTCAGTAGCAGAGGTAACTCTTGGTCTTCCTCTCCTGTGGCAGTCCTCATGTGAGGCAGTTTCTTTGTAGCGCTTAATGGTTTTTGCCACTGCACTTGGAGACACTGTGTATCCACCAGACTTCTGCACAACACAACTGATGGTCCCAAGCCCATTTATAAGGCAAGAAATCCCACTTATTAAACCTGACAGGACACACCTGTGAAGTGAAAACCATTTCCGGTGGCTACTTCTTGAAGCTCATCAAGAGAATGCCAAGAGTGTGCAAAGCAGTCATCAAAGCAAAAGGTGGATAATTTGGAGAACATAGAACATAACACATAATTTCAGTTGTTTCACACTTTTTTGTTAAGTATATAATTCCACATGTGTTAATTCATAGTTTTGATGCCTTCAGTGTGAATGTACAATTTTCATAGTCATGAAAATACAGAAAGATCTTTAACTCCTTTACCCCCAAGGGTGGTTTGAACGTTATGGACCGGGCCAATTTTTACAATTCTGACCACTGTCCCTTTATGAGGTTATAACTCTGGAACGCTTCAACGGATCCCAGTGATTCTGACACTGTTTTCTCATGACATAATGTACTTCATGACAGTGGTAAAATTTCTTTGATATTACCTGCGTTTATTTGTGAAAAAAACGGAAATATGGCACAAATTTTGAGAATTTCGCAATTTTCCAACTTTGAATTTTTATGCAATTAAATCACAGAGATATGACACACAAAATACTTAATAAGTAACATTTCCCACATGTCTACTTTACATCAGCGCAATTTTGGAACCAAATTTTTTTTTTGTTAGGGAGTTATAAGGGTTAAAAGTTGACCAGCAATTTCTCATTTTTACAACACCATTTTATTTTAGGGACCACATCTCATTTGAAGTCATTTTGGTCTATATAATAGAAAATACCCAAGTGTGACACCATTCTAAAAACTGCACCCCTCAAGGTTCTCAAAACCACATTCACGAAGTTTATTAACCCTTCAGGTGTTTCACAGGAATTTTTGGAATGTTTAAATAAAAATTAACATTTAACTTTTTTTCACAAAAAATTTACTTCAGCTCCAATTTGTTTTATTTTACCAAGGGTTACAGGAGAAAATGGACCCCAAACCTTGTTGTACAATTTGTCCTGAGTACGCCGATACCCCATAAGTGGAGGTAAACCACTGTTTGGGCGCATGACAGACCTTGGAAGCGAAGGAGCGCCATTTGACTTTTCAATGCAAAATTGACTGGAATTGAGATGGGATGCCATGTTGCGTTTGGAGAGCCACTGATGTGCCTAAACATTGAAACCCCCCACAAGTGACACCATTTTGGAAAGTAGACCCCCTAAGGAACTTATCTAGAGGTGTTTTGAGCACTTTGACCCACCAAGTGCTTCACAGAAGTGTATAATGCAGAACCGTAAAAATAAAAAATCATTTTTTTTTCACAAAAATTATATTTTCGCCACCAATTTTTTTTCCCAATGGTAAAAGAAGAAATTGGAACCAAAAAGTTGTTTTACAATTTGTCCTGAGTACGCTGATACCCCATATGTGGGGGTAAACCACTGTTTGGCACATGGGAGAGCTCGGAAGGGAAGGAGCGCCGTTTGACTTTTCAATGCAAAATTCACAGGAATTGAGATGGGACGCCATGTTGCGTTTGGAGAGCCCCTGATGTGCCTAAACATTGAAACCACCCACAAGTGACACCATTTTGGAAAGTAGACCCCCTAAGGAACTTATCTAGATGTGTGGTGAGCACTTTGACCCACCAAGAGCTTCACAGAAGTTTATAATGCAGAGCCGTAAAAATAAAACAAAATTTTTTTCCCACAAAAATTATTTTTTAGCCCCCAGTTTTGTATTTTCTCGAGAGTAACAGGAGAAATTGGACCCCAAAAGTTGTTGTGCAATTTGTCCTGAGTGCGCTGATGCCCCATATGTGGGTGGGAACCACCGTTTGGGTGCATGGGAGGGCTCGAAAGGGAAGGAGCACTATTTGGAATGCAGACTTAGATGGAATGGTCTGCAGGCGTCACATTGCGTTTGCAGAGCCCCTAATGTACCTAAACAGTAGAAACCCCCCACAAGTGACCCCATATTGGAAACTAGACCCCCCATGAACTTATCTAGATGTGTTGTGAGAACTTTGAGCCCCCAAGTGTTTCACTAAAGTTTATAACGCTGAGCCGTGAAAATAAAAAATATTTTTTTTCCCACAAAAATTATCTTTTAGCCCCCAGTTCTGTATTTTCCCAAGGGTAACAGGAGAAATTGGACCCCAAAAGTTGTTGTCCAATTTGTCCTGAGTGCGCTGATACCCCATATGTTGGGGTAAACTCCTGTTTGGGCACACGGGAGAGCTCGGAAGGGAAGGAGCACTGTTTTACTTTTTCAACGCAGAATTGGCTGGAATTGAGATCAGACGCCATGTCGCGTTTGGAGAGCCCCTGATGTGTCCAAACAGTGGAAACCCCCCAATTATAACTGAAACCCTAACCCAGACACACCCCTAACCCTAATTCCAACCCTATTCCCAACCGCAAATGTAATCCAAACCCTAACCCTAACTTTAGCCCCAACCCTAACTGTAGCCTTAACCCTAACTGTAGCCTTAACCCTAGCCCTAACCATAACCGTAGCCCCAACCCTAACCCTAACCCTAGCCCTAACCCTAGCCCTAATGGAAAAATGGAAATAAATACATTTTTTAAATTTTTTTATTTTTCCCTAACTAAGGGGGTGATGAAGGGGGGTTTGATTTACTTTTATAGCGGGTTTTTTAGTGAATTTTTATGATTGGCAGCCGTCACACACTGAAAGACGCTTTTTATTGCAAAAAATATTTTTTGCATTACCACATTTTGAGAGCTATAATTTTTCCATATTTGAGTCCACAGAGTCATGTGAGGTCTTGTTTTTTGCGTGACGGGTTGACGTTTTTATTGGTAACATTTTCGGGCACATGACATTTTTTTGATCGCTTTTTATTCCGATTTTTGTGAGGCAGAATTACCAAAAACCATCGCTTTATTCTGAGGACTATAACTTTTTCATTTTTTTGCTGATGTTGCTGTATGGCGGCTCGTTTTTTGCGGGACAGGATGACGCTTTCAGCGGTACCATGGTTATTTATATCTGTCTTTTTGATCGCGTGTTATTCCACTTTTTGTTCTGCGGTATGATAATAAAGTGTTTTTTGCATCGTTTTTTTTTTTTTCTTACGGTGTTTACTGAAGGGGTTAACTAGTGGGACAGTTTTATAGGTCGGGTCATTACGGATGCGGCGATACTAAATATGTGTACTTTTATTGTTTTGTTTTTTTTATTTAGATAAAGAAATGTATTTATGGGAATAATATATATATATATATATATATTTTCATTATTTAGGTTTTTTTTGTTTTTTGTTTTTTTTGTACACACTTGTAAAAAAATTTTTTAACTTTTTTACTTTGTCCCAGGGGGGGACAATACAGATCGGTGATCTGACAGTTTGCACAGCACTCTGACAGATCACCGATCTGTCTAAGAGCGCTGCAGCGTTACCAAGTGCCTGCTCTGAGCAGGCACTTGGTAAGGCACCTCCCTCCCTGCAGGACCCGGATCTGCGGCCATCTTGGATCCGGGACTTGCTGCAGGGAGGAAGGTAGGAGACCCTCGCAGCAACGCGATCACATCGCGTTGCTGCGGGGGTCTCAGGGAAGCCCGCAGGGAGCCCCCTCCCTGCGCAATGCTTCCCTGCACCGCCGGCACATCGCGATCATGTTTGATCGTGGTGTGCCGGGAGTTAATGTGCCGGGGGCGGTCTGTGACCGCTCCTGGCACATAGTGCCGGATGTCAGCTGCGATAAGCAGATGACACCCAGCCGCAATCGGCCGCGCTCCCCCCGTGAGCGCGGCCGATCGCCTATAACGTACTATTCCATCCTTGGGAAGTAGGGCCCACCCCACATGGACGGAATAGCACGTCTAATGGCAGAAAGGGGTTAAATGAGAAGCTGTGTCCAAACTTTTGGTCTGTACTAATATTATATATTGTGTGTATGTATATATACATATACATACACACAAACACACACATACAGTGGGTATGGAAAGTTTTCAGACCCATTTAAATTGTTCACGCTTTCTTTCATTGCAGTGTGAGAGGGTGAACTGTGAAAACAACAGGAGAGCATTAGGACTCTTCTGCTGCACATCTGAGCTTAGAGCAAAAGCCCATTAAAGTGTGTGTGCTGAGGGGTGGGGCCTAGTGTCTACTATGTAGGACTCTGAGAGGTGATGCTGCAGTAGCAGAGAGATTGCCATGTGAGACACTGTAAGGCAGCTGATAAGAAGTGAGGAGTTTGGATTCTGTAAGGACTGTTTGCTGCCAGTATGTTTGTGAGGGTGTTAACCATGAGTGCCATGTGACTTTGGAGCTCTGTGGAATCCCTGCTGTGCTGAGCTGAAAAGCAACAGAAGACATTGATCCTGTGCAGACACAGGCAGGTTGCAGTTGTGAATGACTGCTGAAGGAGAGATGGTATCCTGTACCATCCATATTGAAAGGGAAATGGCCAAGCCCCATTGAAGTGCTATCCCGTACCATATCCTGAGACTACAGAACTGTTATTCCCCGGCGTGTGGCCTCGGCATTGGCTGACAAGGGGCAGCGCCTTGTTTTGCTGTAGTTGTTTCGGCACTGAAGATCTTGTGCCTGGCTGCAGCCGGTGCAAGTTATATGCCTGAGTAGAGACTCCCCTCAGGTTAACGGTACCGTAATAATAGACACCCGGGTATCCCTAGATTAAAGATTTAAGAGCTAATGTTATATTTATATGTATTGTATATTGGGTTTTGATCAATTTATACTCAGTGTGCCATCCCAGGGGGTCTTATAATACCACCTCATCTGATTTACACATGTTTTCTCAGTACCTTGTTTGACCATTTGTTAGGTAAATTTCTTCTACAAACATCTGTGCAATACACTTGAAGCAGGAACTTTTGGATTGGCACATTGATTTCAGCCCTGGCTGAATGATTGTAAATAATAGGAGAATCTCAGGCTGTTTCATGCAATATTGAATTTCACTTCAACTCCTTTTCCAGTAAAGGAACTGTTGTTATTTCTGTCTCTGTCTCGGTTTGTGACTCACTGGATCTTATTTGGACCTCTGGTCATTACAGTTTTGGCATAATCAGAAGGATCCAGTGATTGTCATGGACAGAGGCGAGGAAAGAAATGGCCCTGCTGCACCAGTGGTTCCTTGCTGTATTTGCCGGTAGGAGCTTTTCTCCAGCACATGTCATAATAATATGACGGGTGTAACATGGCATTGCAGAATTGAGCTGAGAGGGTACAGAGTATTCTGCTTATGTATAATATGGCCCGATGCATTACGCGCTGAGCTAGCATTAAATGCACTAGAGAGTGACACTAGGCGAATGGTGATGGTACGTCCGGAATCAGAGAGGAGTACATTAGAGAAGATTTTAGAATTGTTAGAGGGGAGTTCGGGAGGCCGACCTTGTGTGGCCCAGCTTCGGTCCCTGTTCTTTAATCGCCTCTAAAGGGAATGTGAGTCCCCGATGCAGTCCGCTATTATCTTACAGGAGATGTTGAATGAGGTGCAGCGACTGGACCCAGGGGCTATAGGGGAGTTCTGGGAAGTTGACCTCTTGCTCCAGGATCAATTCATCACGGAGTTAGACCAATAGGCTCAAATTGACAGACAAATTGATGCAGATGAACCTGTCTGGTCTGCATCAGAATTATTCCTGTCAGATTTATCGAGCCACGGTGGAAAGGGAGGAGGAGTCTGTTCCTTGTGGCCGAGGGGTCAGTGAACAGTGCACAGCTGGAGGGAAGCCCATAATCAGTGTCAGGAGGGGAAGGGCTGGTAAATGTGATACAAGCTCTGCGTGCCGAGCTGAAGGAGCCGAAGCTGGGCCTGTCTCTACTCCCGCAGAGGGGCCATCTACCGTGTCCCCTGGATTAGTGGTTATGCAAGCGGCCAGTGAATGAGTCAAGTCCTCATCCACAAGGACCATTCACCTGCTGGAAGTATGGATGTCGGGGACACATCTCTCATTGCCGGATGCCTGCAGCCCCAGAGGCTTTTTTGCCGGCTTTAAACTTCCAGCTGCTGCCGTGAGAGGGCAAGAAGCAGCGGCCCACCCCCCACAAAGCCCTCAATGGGATGAATATGATTTGTTTGCATGCAGTCCAGTGTTGGAAGCAAAGATTGAAGGGCAGAAAATGAGGTGCTTGGTCGACACGGGATCCGAATGTACCATAATGCCTTTAAAAGTGTATGAGAGATACTTCAGTCAACTAGTGGTTCCTGAAGATGGCCGAGTGATATGACTTACCGCCACTAACAATGGCCAACTGATGGTTAAGGGGATCGTGTGGATACAGCTGAAAATATTTGGTCAAGAGCTGGGTCAAAAATGGATAGTGCTGGTTGACCACGCCCCTAGAAGAAGGTGATGCTCAGAATGAATGTGCTGCGAGATTTGACTCACCAGATGTATGCCAGTGAGGGACCCGGATACTGGACCTGTACTACAAGCTACCGACCCACACAGAGAATGTTACACCTTCTAGTGCTGAGCTGTGAACAGCTGAAAATTGCAATCTCAGGGGGCCGGGTGGGCCTGGATCGAGTGCCATCTCGGACCACAATCTTGCTGGCACCCAGACAAGATGAACTCTTAATGCTGATGGTGGGAGCTGTGTACTACTAGAGCCAGTTCCAGAGAAGTCCTCATTTGCCAAGGCACACATGTCCCGGTCTCTAGCGATTGTGAAGAATGGACGGGTGCCAGTCTGATGTATCAATGTTTTAGATGAGGTTGTTACAATTCCCGCTGGGACCATTCTGGCTGAACTATTTGTGCCAGCGGAGAAGGTGCCTGACAAGGCAGTATTTGAACTGTGCCCAGATCAATAGTCATCCTGGACATATGCGGTCGAGGTAGGCCGGACCAAACCCGCTACCGAAGAATGGAATGGTCGTGTGATCATGGATCAGATGGGAGTGGATCAGGAGAAACTTACCTCCATGCAGTTGGAGCAGTTGGAGAGAGTTTTGTGGGAGCATCAAGAGACCTCTTAGTGACATGGTGAGGACTTCGGGTGTGCTTGGATGATTGAGCATGAGATTCCCATGGGGATACCCCTCCCATTAGGGAACGATATTGACAAATTCCCCCAGAGCTCTATCAAGAGGTGAAGGGCATGGTGGACAGTATGCTTGACAATCAAGTGATGAGAGAGAGCTAGAACCCCTGGGTGGCTCCTGTAGTCTTGGTCCAAAAGAAGGATGGTACCATTCAATTTTGTGGACTATCGAAAATTGAATGCCCACATGGTGCGGGATGCATATCCTTTAACGCGTACTGAAGAATCCCTGTCAGCATTGGGTCAGGCCAAATATTTCTCGATGTCGGATTCGACAAGTGGCTACTGGCAGGTACCAATGGCCTAAAAAGATTGGGCCAAAACTGCACAGGGTCCCAAAAAACTGCCCCATTCAGTTGGGGCCCCAGCAGAAAAAGGCCTTTGATGAAGTTAAAACCACCCTAACAAGTGCCCCATTGATGGCATATGCCCAGTTTGATGCCTCTTTTCTACACAGACAGTAGTCTTCATAGCTTGGGGGTGGTACTAGCACAGGTGCAGGATGGCCGGGAGTGGGTGATTGCCTGTGGCAGCTCATTTCGTCTGGAGCTACTGGCCCTGATGTGGGCAATAACAGAATGCTTTGCCGAGAATCTAACAGGGGCTGAGGTGCTAGTCATGATGGATAACAACCCACTGGCTCACTTAGAGAATGCAAAATTGGGAGCATTGGAGCAGCAGTGGGTCACCCGCATTACCAAGTTTACCTCAAATTTCACTCTGGGCAGGAAAACGGGAATGCAGATGCATTGTCAAGGGTACCCCTTGGGGGAAAATGTTGATGACCGACTAGAGGAAATTGAAACTCCAGCAATGGGGCAGGTACCTATCTTCCGAAGTATGGTACACTCAAGTGGGGTGGCATCAGGGATGCCCTGTATCCTGGGTAAAATGCCCTCAGATTGAGAAAAAGACCAGGAAGAGTGCCCAGACATTGCATTTGTGCACTGTTGGGTACAAAATGGGGTCTGGCCCCATGCAGAGGACAAGGCTCAAGTTTCCATGGAAGGGATGAAACTACTTCGACAGTGGGACAAGTTGTGTGTGGAACACGGCCTGTTGAATCGTAAAGTGTACTGTATCTGCCATCCAAGCTGCAGCATCGAACCAACTGGTGGTCCCTATGAAGCTGGGTCTGATGGTCGCTCGAGAGGTGCATGAGAATGGAACCCACTTTGGAAGTGAATAGACACTTCAGTTTCTACAGCGAGTCCTCTATTGCCCTGAGTTGGGAGAGATGGTGGCAGACACGTGTCGGCAGTTTCGGGCCAGCGGACCCTCACAGACTATTCAGACTTCCACTCCATTAGAGCTACTTATGATTGACTATGTTTTGATAGGGTACTCCACATCTGGGTACTCCTATTGTCTGGTAATGACAGATCACTTTACCAAGTATGCTGTAGCGGTGCCAACAAGAGACCAGATGGCAGAGTCTGTGGCTGAGGCCGTGTGTCAACATTTGTGTCCACAGAGAATACACACTCGGATCAGGGGGCATGCTTCCAGGGGATGCTGATGAAAGAGCTGTACCAGCTGCATGGTCTCGAACAGTAGAGAACGACGCCTTATCACCCCCAGGGCCTTGGGGCATATGAGTGCTTTAATCGGACCCTGTTGCAGATGTTGAGGACATTAGAGGGTAAACAGCAAGCGCACTGACCTGAGTATCACCCCGAAATGATGTGGGTCTACAATAATAGAGTGCACAGCACTACTGGCTATTCACCACACATGCTGCTGTTTGGGATGCCCGACAGGGACTTTGAGGATTTGAGCGTGCTGAAACCCTCCTCCAATCCCCTTCAGACTGCATCTGAATGGGTATAAGAGCACCGGCGGCAATTATGGGTGGTGCATCAGGTGGTGGGTGATCGCCTACGTTAGGTGGCCTATAGGAACACGCAACCTGTACAAGCAGAGCCATTTTCTCTGGGGGATAGAGTGTTGGTGAGAGCCAAACAACCGTCGGGGAAGCTGAGTGACCGCTCGGAGGCAACTCCGTATCTGATAAAAAAAATTCTGAGTTTCCAGTTTACGAGTTTGAGTCGGTGGGGACAGAAGGCCAACCCATAGTCTTCACCGTAACATGCTACAATGATGCTGGTTTGAAGATTCAGCTAGAGGCTGCATCTCAAGGGATGGGTACTCCTAGTGTTCTTGAATTTGATGGTGTGCCTTCTCCCATGCCTGCTTACCTGCCCCCCGTGGTCAATCTGTCCCCATGTGAAGAGAGTGTTGAGCATGTGGTATGTCCAGCTGAGGAGGGAGAGTCAAGTCAGTTACTTGACCAGAAGTTGTGTCACAGGGTGCCACACCTCAGGAGGAAGCAGCCTCATTAGCTCCCTCTGATGACCCCACGGAAGAGGCTCCGGCTCCCTCTGGGACTGAGCCTGTTGGTGTGGGTCTCAGGAGAATTACGCGATCTACGACGGTAATACCACCTCAGTGCTATGCCCAAGATGACTGAGTGGGGAGATATGTCAGGGATGCCAACCTCTAAAGGGGTGGCATGTTAGAGAGTAAACTGTGATAACATCAGGAAAGCATTAGGACCCTGCTGCTGCCTCATGACTGAGCTTAGAGCAAAAGCCCAGTAAAGTGTGTGTGCTTGGGGGTGGGGCCTAGTGTCTACTGTGTAGGACTCTGAGAGGTGATGCTGCAGTAGCAGAGAGATTGCCATGTGAGACTCACTGAGGCAGCTGATAAGAAGTGAGGAGTTTGTACTCTGTAAGGACTGTTTGCTGACAGAATGTTTGTGAGGGTGTTAACCATGAGTGCCATGTGACTTTGGAGCTCTGTGGAATCCCTGCTGTGCTGAGCTGAAAAGCAACAGAAGACGATGATCCTGTACAGACCTCGGTGGGTTGCTTTCAGGGAAGTTGTGAGTGACTGCTGGAGGAGAGACGGTATCCTGTACCATCCATATTGAGAGGGACCCAGACAAGCCCCACTGAACTGCTATCCCATACCGTATCCTGAGACTACAGAACTCTAAGTCCCCAGAGCGTGGGCTCAGCATCAGCTGACAAGATGCAGAGCCTTGTTTTGCTCTAGTTGTTTTGGCGCCGAAGATCTTGGGCCTGGCTGCAGCCGATGCAATTTATATGCCCGAGTTGTACACCTTTTTCTTTAAAGCGGGCACCATCTAGTAATGTTTGAATAATAGAGTAAAGTGGGATCACTAAAATGCATGTAAAACATTATATACCATAAACATTGAAGAAGAAAGGTACATGCATAAGTAATAGGATCACCACAAAAATTTAAACAAATTACAAAATGTTTTTATTTCCAATCCAAAACAACACACTACACACAAATAAAAACAACTAAAAACATTCCAAATGGAACATACATAATAGATCCAATATGTTAAATACAATATTCAATAAAGGTATACATATCAGTACATCCCCTAGCTGCACATATATTTTCTCATTAAGCTTGTAAGCTATTAATTCTTTGCAAAATACAATTAGAAAGATAGAGCCACATCTTGAGAAAGGCACCTTGAGTGTCGGAACGCGTGGGTCCTCTGTTTTTCCACCTTGCTGGACTGCTGTTCATAGAGCCATGGGGCGACAATAGTGGACTGGCTAGGGTAAAGTATTTCACTTACCTTGCTTTAGATATCGACCTGTTTACCCTTGTTTGGTTAATGCATTTGGAGTCCAGAGGTGTCCATTTAGAAATCTAACACTATAGTGAAGGGTCCTGGTACACTGAATTTGCATTGTATGTCATCTCTAAAACATTGGTGTTAATGTATTCGCTCTATCTTACTAATCATATCGTAATAACAACATTTTGTAATTTGTTTACATTTTTGTGGTGATCCTATTACTTATGCATGTGCCTTTCTTCTTCAATGTTATATGCCTGAGTTGATACTACCCTCAGATTAACGGTACTGTAATAATAGATACTTGGGTATCCCCAGATTAAAGATTTAAAAGCTTCTGTTATATCTATATGTATTGTATTGTGGGTTTTGGTCAATTTATACTCGGTGTGCCATCCCAGGGGGTCCCATAATACCACATCATCCAATTTACACATGTTTTACATTTCTTCTAAAAACCTCAGTGTAATACACTTAAAGCGGGAACTTTTGGATTGGCACATTGATTTCAGCCCTGGCTGAATGATTGTAAATAATATAGGAATCTCAGGCAGTTTCATATAATATTGAATTTTACTTCAACTCCTATTCCAGTAAAGGAACTGTTGTTATTTCTGTCTCTGTCTCGGTTTATGACTCACTGGATCTTATTCAGACCTCTGGTCATTACAGCAGCCATTTGGTAAATTCAAAAAAGTTCATTTTTTTCTCTTTAATGTACATTTTGCACCCCATCTTGACTGAAGAAAAAAAAAACAGAAATGTAATAATTTTTGTAAATTTACTAAAAAACACAAACTGAAATATGGGTCATAAGCAGGGTTGAGCGAAACGGATCGGCCACTTTCAAAAGTCGCCGAATCTATCATTGAGACATATGTATATATATATATATATATATATATATATATATATATATATATATATATATATATATATATATACATACACATACTTCAGCGCGATGTAGCAGAAAGCCGGTAATTCAATTGCCGGCTTTTCATTTCCCCTTCCTGAACCCGACATGATATGAGACACGGTTTACATACAGTAAACCATGTCATATCCCCATTGTTTTTGCATATTCCACAATACTGATGTTAGTAGTGTGTATGTGCAAAATTTGGGCGCTCTAGCTATTAAATTTAAGGGTTAAATCGCGGAAAAAATTGGCGTGGGCTCCCGCGCAATTTTCTCCACCAGAGTGGTAAGGCCAGTGACTGAGGGCAGATATTAATAGCCTGGAGAGGGTCCATGGTTATTGCCCCCCCCCCTGGCTAAAAACATCTGCCCCCAGCCACCCCAGAAAAGGCACATCTGTAAGATGCGCCTATTCTGGCACTTGGCTACTCTCTTCCCATTCCCGTGTAGCAGTGGGATATGGGGTAATGAAGGGTTAATGTCACCTTGCTATTGTAAGGTGACATTAAGCCAGATTAATAATGGAGAGGCGTCAATTATGACACCTATCCATTATTAATCCAATTGTATGAAATGGTTAAAAAACACACACATTATTACAAAAGTCTTTTAATGAAATAAAGACACAGGTTGTTGTAATATTTTATTAGACTCTTAATCCACCTGAAGACCCTCGCTCTGTAATAAAGGAAAAATAAAAAAACAACAATATCCCATACCTTCCGATGATCTGTCACGTCCAACGCTGTAAATCCATCTGAAGGGGTTAAATAATTTTACACCCAGGAGCTCTGCTAATGCAGCTGTGCTCCTGGCTGTAAAACCCCAGCGAATGAATGGAAAGTAGGTCAATGACCTGTAGTTACCTTCATTCGCGGTGATGCACCCTCTGCTGGATGTCCTCATATGAACTCGAGCCTGGGAACTTTTCTGAATATTTTCCCACGCTCGAGGTCATATGAGGACATCCAGCAGAGGGCGCATCACCGCGAATGAAGGTAACTACAGGTCATTGACCTACTTTCCATTCATTCGCTGGGGTTTTACAGGCACGAGCACAGCTGCATTATAGCAGAGCTCCTGCCTGTAAAATAATTTAACCCCTTCAGATGGATTTACATCATGGGACATATCGACGGAAGGTATGAGATATTGTTGGTTTATTTTTAATTTGTTACAGGTCGAGGGTCTTCAGCTTGATTGAGAGTGCAATAAAATATTACAACAACCTGTGTGTTTATTTCATTAAAATACTTTGCAATATTGTGTGTGTGTTTTTTTAACAATTTCATGCTATTGGATTAATAATGGATAGGTGTCATAATTGACGCCTCTCCATTATTAATCTGGCTTAATGTCACCTTACAATAGCAAGGTGACATTAACCCTTCATTACCCCATATCCCACCGCTACACGGGAGTGGGAAGAGAGTGGCCAAGTGCCAGAATAGGCGCATCTTCCAGATGTGCCTTTTCTGGGGTGGCTTGGGGCAGATGTTTTTAGCCAGGGGGGCCAATAACTGTGGGCCCTCTCTAGGCTATTAATATCTGCCCTCAGTCACTGGCTTTACCACTCTGGCGGAGAAAATTGCGCGGGAGCCCACGCCAATTTTTTCCGCGATTTAACCCTTAAATTTAATAGCTACAGCACCCAAATTTTGCACATACACACTACTAACATTAGTAGTGTAGAATATACAAAAAAATGGGGATATGACATGGATTACTGTATGTAAACCATGTCTCATATCATGTCGGGTTTAGGAAGGAAAAATGAAAAGCCGGCAATTGAATTACCGGCTTTTCTGCAATATCGCCCTGAAGTAAATATAAATATATAGAGAGATTTCCCAATGACTTGCATTGGGTTTCGTGTTTCGGCCGATTCCCCGACCCCAACTTTTCAAGATAATCGGCCGATTTCAATCGACTCGACTTTTGAGAAAGTCGGGTTTCGCAAAACCCGACTCGACCTCAAAAAAGGAAAAGTCGCTCAACCCTAGTCATAAGTATTCATACCCTTTGCTCAGTATTGAGTAAATGCAACCTTTTTAAGCTAGTACAGCCATGAGCCTTCTTGGGAATGATGCTGCAAGTTTTCACACCTGGATTTGGGGATCCTCTGCCATTCTTCCTTGCAGATCCTGTACAGTTCCGTCAGGTTGGATGGTGAACGTTGGTGGACAGTCATTTTCAGGTCTGTTCAGAGATGCTCAATTGCGTTTAGATCATGGCTCTGGCTGGTCCAGTCAAGAATGGTCACAGAGTTGTTCTGAAGCCACTCCTTTGTAATTTTAGCTGTGTGCTTAGGGTCATTGTCTTGCTGGAAGGTGAACCTTTGGCCAAGTCTGAGGTCCAGAGGACTCTGAAAGAGGTTTTCATCCAGGATATCTTTGTACTTGGCTGCATTCATTCATTCATTCAAGGAATCTTCAATGACAACCAGTTGTCTTGTCCCTGCAGTTTAAAAAAAAACCCTTAGCATTATGCTGCCACCACCATGTCTCACTGTTGGGATTGATGAGGTGATGAGCAGTGCCTGTTTTCTCCACACATACCACTTAGAATTATTACCAAAGAGGTCTATCTTCATCTCATCAAACCAGAGAATCTCATAGTCTGGGAATCCTTCATGTGTTTTTTTTTAGCTAACTCCATGCGGGCTTTCATATGTCTTGCACTCAGGAGAAGCTTTTGTCGAGCCACTCTGCCATAAAGGTCCGACTGGTGGAGGGTTGCAGTGATAGTTGATTTTGTGGAACTTTCTCCCATCTTCCTACTGCATCTCTGGTGCTCAGCCATAGTGATCTTGGGGTTTTTCTTTACCTCTCTCACCAAGGCTCTTTAACCACGATTGCTCAGTTTGGCTGGATGGCCAGGTCTAGGAAGACTTCTGGTGGTCCCAAACGTCTTCCATTTAAGGATTATGGAGGCCACTGTGCTCTTAGGAACCTTGAGTACTGCAGAAATTATGTTGTAACCTTGGCCAGATCTGTACCTTGCCACAATTCTGTCTCTGAGCTCCTTGGCCAGTTGCTTTGACCTCATGATTCTCATTTGGTCTGACATGCACTATGAGCTGTGAGGTCATATATAGACAGGTGTGTGCCTTTCGAAATCAAGTCCTATTAGTTTAACTAAACACAGCTGGCCTTCAATGAAGTAGTAGAACCATCTCAAGGACGATCACAAGGAAATGGACAGCATGTGACTTAAATATGAGTGTCTTAGCAAAGGATCTGAATAGTTATGACCATGTGATATCTTTTTATTAAATTTACAAATATTACTACATTTTCTTTTTTTTCAGTCAAGATGGGGTTTTAGTGTGTATATTTATGAGAAAAATTGTTTTGGGGGAATTAACCAAATGGCTGGAATGAAACAATGAGTAAAAAAATGTAAAGGGGTTTGAGTACTTTCTGTGCCCACTGTATATATACATACACACATATATGTTTAAGATTACTAACGGAGCTGTGAAAAATATTTATTGAGTTGATTACCAAGAGAAATGTGTGTCCTATAAATAGAAAGTGGTGAATGTTCTATTACAGTCACCCACGTTCCCATGAAAGGTTGAACGGTTACACCCTATGTGAGCTACTCCCAACCCAGAAACACCCAACAAGGATGAAACTCACAACATCGATTAACCATTGTGGTGCTCTCGGCGAAAGTACAAGGTAATGTGAGAAATGACCACCAGCCGGCGAAGGAGAAAAGATCACATGCAAGAACCCAGCACTAAATGTTAAACATTTTTCGCAATGGCGTCAATTTATCTTCATTGTGTGTACAGCAGCTTGACAGTACAAACTATTGGGTGAAAACAGTGATAGTCAGATCTTACCTCAATAACATCTGTAAACTGTGTCTGGATGAGGCTCTGAAATTCTGTGATGTCCAGTTTATCACAGGGGGCACTGTGACTGCTGTAACTGTGGAAGGTGTCTATGATCTTGCGGATGGTGGTCAGGAGGTTGGCCATGGCTGCGGGACGGGTACTGGAAGAAGAATGGGATAGTATTGTTAGGGTAAATGCTCCATATGCAGCTCACATAATATGCAGTAATGGACAGATTGGCTCTTACAATACTCGAGCCACCATTGATCTTACAGAGCTCTTCTCATCAGCATAGTAGGGATCATTGTGGCACAAGCTTAAGGTTAATTGTTCACGTGATATCAACTGTCTCCACATTGTCATTAATGATGATGTAGGAGCTGCCAGGTGTAATGCACCACCCAGTTATTCATGAAGGGTGTAACAAGAGACCATGCAAACTCTTGTATTGCTGCAGGGCCAATTATGTAATGGGGCAATTATAGGGCATTAATACTACAGTAACTGTTACTGAAAAGACTCCCTGCTGCACGACACATTCAATACACACAGATGAGAAGATACACTACTGTATATGGTATTAGTTTGTTCTTGAAAAACAAAAAACCTTGTGTGAAAAGTCTGATTAAAAATGTTATTGTGGAGACACAGATGGGGTTAGCGGGTGCGCTGGAAATTATATTAAAAAAAATTTCCAACTCGTCATTCAAAAAATAAGCCCTCATACAGACTTTCTTCACCAAAAAGTTACAGCTCTCAGAAAATGGCGACAAAATGACAATATTTTTAATTAAAAAATAATTTTTGCTGTATGACTGCAGCAAAACCTAAAAAAAAAACAATACAAATCTGGTATCATTGTAATTGCATTGACCCAAAGAATAAATCCACCTTATCACTTATGCCGCATGGTGAACCCTCTCAAAAATAAAAACTGTTCTTGTACAGCTGTCAATATGTTTATTCTACCTCCCTTCCAAAAATCGAAATAAGGTCTGGCTCAGTTATCCTGTAGAGCGCTTACACTGTCAGTTACCCAAACTGCGATTTAGACAAACCCCCAATGAAACCACTCATTTATGAGGCATGTGGAGTCATTTTGGACTCCATCTGGTCTCTGTTCTGGTGGTGCCACTTTTTTTTAGGTGCACACGTGTTATATGAACACCTAAAAAGATGGATACCACTGGAGCAGACACCAATATATGGGTACACAGAAATATATTGAGGCACTACAATGTATGGTGATACAATATATGAGGGCGCACAAATATATGGAGGTTTTACAATATATGAGGGCACTGCAATATATGGTGGTACAATATATGGGGGTACAATGTATGAGGGCACTGCAACATATGAGGGAAATACAATATATGGGGGTGCTACAATATATGAGGGCACTACAATATATGGTGGCACAATATATGCTAGTACAATAAATGGGGGTGCTACAATATATGGTAGTACAATATATGGGGGTACAGTATATGGGGCCGCTACGATATAGGGGGGTGCTGCAATATATGGTGCTACTATATATGGCGTTACAATATATGAGGGCGCTACAATGTATGGGGGTGCTACAATATATGGGGGCACAATATATGTGGTTACAATATATGGAAATGCTGCAATATATGGGGGTGCAACAATATATGATGGCACTACAATATATGGAGAACTACAATATATGGGGGCACAATATATGAGGACACTGCAATATATGGGAGTGCTACAATATATGGGGGTGCTACAATATATGGTGGTACAATATATAGGGTTACGATATATGAAGGCACTACAATTTATGGGGGTGCTCTTCAACATATTAATTAATGATCTGGTAGAAGGTTTACACAGTAAAATATCGATAGTTGCAGATGATACAAAACTATGTAAAGCAGTTAATACAAGAGAAGATAGTATTCTGCTACAGATGGATCTGGATAAGTTGGAAACTTGGGCTGAAAGGTGGCAGATGAGGTTTAACAATGATAAATGTAAGGTTATACACATGGGAAGAAGGAATCAATATCACCATTACACACTGAATGGGAAACCACTGGGTAAATCTGACAGGGAGAAGGACTTGGGGATCCTAGTTAATGATAAACTTACCTGGAGCAGCCAGTGCCAGGCAGCAGCTGCCAAGGCAAACAGGATCATGGGGTGCATTAAGAGAGGTCTGGATACACATGATGAGAGCATTATACTGCCTCTGTACAAATCCCTAGTTAGACCGCACATGGAGTACTGTGTCCAGTTTTGGGCACCGGTGCTCAGGAAGGATATAATGGAACTAGAGAGAGTACAAAGGAGGGCAACAAAATTAATAAAGGGGATGGGAGAACTACAATACCCAGATAGATTAGCGAAATTAGGATTATTTAGTCTAGAAATAAGACGACTGGGGGGCGATCTAATAACCATGTATAAGTATATAAGGTGACAATACAAATATCTCGCTGAGGATCTGTTTATACCAAGGAAGGTGACGGGCACAAGGGGGCATTCTTTGCGTCTGGAGGAGAGAAGGTTTTTCCACCAATATAGAAGAGGATTCTTTACTGTTAGGGCAGTGAGAATCTGGAATTGCTTGCCTGAGGAGGTGGTGATGGCGAACTCAGTCGAGGGGTTCAAGAGAGGCCTGGATGTCTTCCTGGAGAAGAACAATATTGTATCATACAATTATTAGGTTCTGTAGAAGGACGTAGATCTGGGGATTTATTATGATGGAATATAGGCTGAACTGGATGGACAAATGTCTTTTTTCGGCCTTACTAACCATGTTACTATGTTAATATATGGCTGTACAATATATGGGGGCACAATATATGGGGGTGCTACAATATATGGTGGTACAATATATGGGGTTACAATATATGGGGGTACAATATATGTGTGTGCTACAATATATGGGGGCACAATATATGGGGTTACACTACAATATATGGAGACAATGAAAACACACCTACAGAAATATGTAGTAGAGAAGAAGAAAATATGCGGCACTCACCCCAAATTGACTCTGAAGATTGTGGTCTTTATTGGAGAAAAAATATAATTACATCCGTCAGGACATCAGGCAAATACGAGGGTGCGGTATAGGAGCTCGGACGACGGCCGTTTCGCACACACAGGTGCTTCGACGGGTCCTATACCGCACCCTCGTATTTGCCTGATGTCCTGACGGATGTAATACTATCCCATTTTCTTCTTCTCTACTACATATGGATTGCTTGTTGGACATTTGTGCAGAGCACCGGTTTCCTCAGTGATTGTGGCGCCTGTATACACAGCCGTCCGTCTAGAAGTCCTGTTTTTTGGATGCGCTCTACCCTAGTGCCGTTCTACTTTATATTTGTACACCTACAGAAATAACATGGGTCCCACACACTCGGTGTGCAGTTGTAAAGAGATGTTTGACTATACCCATGTATATACAAGGACAGTAACGTATACTCCGGATAATCATTAATCAAAAGAAAAAAAGGAGTTCTATACGAGATATTTTAAAATCAATATTTTATTACAAAAAAGTATCTAAAATGTCAATGTGATACAAAACATACAGTATATATGTGGAAAAGGGGAGACCCTAGTACAAGAACATCCTAATCACAGGCACACAAATGTGTATGTCACCATGGTATATATGTATAGATAAACATCCATGTAAGCACACAATGGCAAGGTATAATACCAATTTCCATATGGACAAGTGTCCTCCATGCAAAAATAAGCAGAGAAACCAATTGTAGTGCACTACAAATGGTTTCTCTGCTTATTTTTGCATGGAGGACACTTGTCCATATGGAAATTGGTATTATACCTTGCCATTGTGTGCTTACATGGATGTTTATCTATACATATATACCATGGTGACATACACATTTGTGTGCCTGTGATTAGGATGTTCTTGTACTAGGGTCTCCCCTTTTCCACATATATACTGTACTAGCTATTGAACCCGTTCTACGCCCGGGTGGCGAGCATTTATATTGGTATATGGTCTCCATCATGTGCTGCTGCCATCCTGCGCCCGTTCTGTCATGTGCTGCTGCCATCCTGCGCCCGTTCTGTCATGTGCTGCTGCCATCCTGCGCCCGTTCTGTCATGTGCTGCTGCCATCCTGCGCCCGTTCTGTCATGCGCTGCTGCCATCCTGCGCCCGTTCTGTCATGCGCTGCTGCCATCCTGCGCCCGTTCTGTCATGTGCTGCTGCCATCCTGCGCCCGTTCTGTCATGTGCTGCTCCCATCCTGCGCCACTATTGTATTATATGCCCCCGTATGCTGCTGCCATATAAAAAAAAAAAATACCATACTCAACTATCGTCCGGCTCCACTGCAGGTGTGTCTTCAAGAAAATGGCGCCGGAAAGCGCGGACTGCGCAGGCGCCGATTCCGGCAGCAGGAATCGGCGCCTGCGCAGTCCGCGCTCTCCGGCGCCATTTTCTTGAAGACACACCTGCAGTGGAGCCGGAGTGTCTCTTCAAGAAAATGGCGCCGGAAAGCGCGGACTGCGCAGGCGCCGATTCCGGCAGCAGGAATCGGCGCCTGCGCAGTCCGCGCTTTCCGGTGCCATTTTCTTGAACACACACTCCGGCTCCTCTGCCTGTGACTGGACTCTGTCACAGCAGAGGAGCCGGAGACGGAGCCGCACGCAGCGCTGGAACGGAGGACAGGTGAATATACTTACCCTCCCTCCTGGCGCGTCCACGGTCCCTGACTCTCCTGTGGAGATCGCGGTATGCGTTCAGTGCTTACGCATACCGCGATCTCCGGGGAGCGTCACTCTGTGGGGGCCAGACTGCGCCGGCGCTTGCGCCTGCGCAGTCTATAAAGGCTTCGGACAGAGTGACGCTCCCAGCGTTATATTATAGATGTTTTGTATCACATTGACATTTTAGATACTTTTTTGTAATAAAATATTGATTTTAAAATATCTTGTATAGAACTCCTTTTTTTCTTTTGATTAATATATGGAGACACAATACATGGGGGTGCTACAATATACGGTGGTACAATATTTGAGAGCACTACAATATATGGGGGCACAATATATGGGGTTACACTACAATTAATGGAGACAATATATGGGGGTGCTACAATATATGGTGGTACAATATTTGAGAGCACTACAATATATGGGGGCACAATATATGGGGTTACACTACAATATATGGAGACAATATATGGGGGTGCTACAATATATGGGGTTACAATATATGGGGGTACAATATATGGGTGTGCTACAATATATAATGGGGGTACTACAATATATGGAGCTGCTACAATATATGAGAGCACTACAATATATGGGGGCACAATATATGAAGGTGCTACAATATATAGTGGTACAATATATGGGGTTACAATATATGGGGGTACATTATATGAGGGTGCTACAATGTTTTGCAATTCTTCAGAATGAAGCGGGCGTGGTTATTACAAAGTAGTCACTGTAGCAGTAGATAAATTCATATAGAAGTGCAATTTCTACAATGGGGTCACTTTTGGGTGTTTTCTGCTGCTTTGACACCTTAGGGACTCAGAAAATGTCACCCATGAGCTATTTTAGCTAAATCTGTGCTCTAAAGGCCAAATAGCGCCCCAGCCTTCTCAGCTCTAACGTGTGGCCTAACAGTAGTTTCTGACAACATATGGGGCAGCACCGCGCTCAGGAGAAATTGTGCAGTAAATTGTGGGGTCCAATTTCACGTATTGGTAGTCTAGGGTAGCTAGAGCCCCATCAGCTAGTCAAAGGCCTCATTTACATATCATAAAATAACTTTAGAAATACTTTTTCTAAAGATCTGCTTATGTGTGTCATAATAGAAGGACTGTTATGCGGGGTATTTAGCTATATAGACACAACTGCTGGTGGTTTTGGGGACCCTTGAAGTTTCCAATATGGGGTCACCTGGGGCAGGGCCGGCTCCAGGTTTTCGTGGGCCCCGAGGGAAAGAGTCTCAGTGTGCTTCTTTAACACATACCACAATTCATAATGCACAGTTAAAGCAGAGAAATATAGGTATAGTACACTGCCAAAGATTTCACTTCTTACATTACATGAGTGATATCTATTGTAAATTCTTCAATAGGTCAGAAACTGGAAAGTATAGTCCTTCATACAATATTATGGGCATCAGGGCATCACATAATGCTCCATGCAGAATAATGTGCCCCATATATCAGGGGTGTCAAACTGCATTCCTCGAGGGCCGCAAACCATGCGTGTTTTCAAGATTTCCTTAGCATTGCACAAGGTGCTGCAATCATTATGTGTGTAGGTGATTAAATTATCACCTGTGCATGCAAGAAAATCCTGAAAACATGACCTGGTTGCAGCCCTCGAGGAATGCAGTTTGACACCCCTGCCACATATTGCTCCTTACAGTATTATGGGCACCACATAGTGCTCCATACAGAATAAGGTGCCCTCATATATTGCTCCATACAGTATTATGGGCATCACATAATTCTCCATCTACTACATAATTGTCTAAGGGTCACTTCCGTCTGTCTGTCTGTCTTTCTGTCTGTCTGTCATGGATATTCATTGGTCGCGGCCTCTGTCTGTCATGGAAATCCAAGCCGCTGATTGGTCGCAGCAAAACAGCCACGACCAATCAGCGACGGACACAGTCCGGAAGAAAATGGCCGCTCCTTACTCCCCACAGTCACTGCCCGGCGCCCGCTTACTCCCCTCCACTCACCGCTCACACAGGGTTAATGCCGGCGGTAACGGACCGCGTTATGCCATGGGTAATGCACTCCGTTACCGCCGCTATTAACCCTGTGTGTTCCCAACCTTTTACTATTGATGCTGCCTATGCGGCATCAATAGTAAAAAAATGTAATGTTAAAAATAATTAAAAAACAAAAAACCTGCTATTCTCCCCCTCCGTTGTCCGCTGAGCCGCTGCGCCTGCCGCCATCTTCCGTTCCCAGCGATGCATTGCGAAATTACCGAGAAGACTTAGCGATCTCACGAGACCGCCAAGTCATCTGGGTAATTTCGCAATGCATCCTGGAAGCAGAAGATGGCAGCAGCTGCGCGTCTATCGCCGGAGCTCTGCTGGATCCCAGAAGGTGAGTATATAACTATTTTTTATTTTAATTATTTTTTTTTAACAGGGACATGATGCCCACACTGCTATATACTACGTGGTCTGTGTGCTGTATACTACATAGGCAGTGTTATATACTCCGTGGGCTGGGCTATATATCATGTGGCCACTGTTAGATACTGCGTGGGCTGTGCTATATACTACGTGACTGGGCAATATACTACGTAGATCTGTGCTGTATACTACGTGGCTCTGTGCTGTATACCACATCGCTGGGCAATATACTACGTGACTGGGCAATATACTACGTCGCTGGGCAATATACTACGTGGCTGGGCAATATACTACGTCGCTGGGCAATATACTACGTGACTGGGCAATATACTACGTCGCTGGGCAATATACTATGTAGCTGGGCAATATACTACATGTCTGTGCTGTATACTACGTCGCTGTGCAATATACTACATCGCTGGGCAATATACTACGTGACTAAGTAATAGACTACATGACTGGGCAATAGACTACGTGACTGGGCAATAGACTACGTGGGCTGTGCAATATACTATGTGGACATGCATATTCTAGAATACCCGATGCATTAGAATCGGGCCACCATCTAGTACATAATAATGAGCCCCACATATCGCTCCATACAGAATAATGAGCAACATATATTGCTCCATGCAGGACAATGGACTCCATGCAATGCTCCATACAGTATAATGAGCCACATATAATGCTCCATACAGTACAATGAGCCACATACATTGCTCCGTACAGTTTTATGAGCACCATATTTTGCTCCATTCAGAATAATAGGCCCCATATAATGCTCCATACAGAATAATGAGCCCCATATATTTATCCATATAGAATAATAGACCTCATAAAGTGCTCCATACAGTATTTAGCCACATATATTGCTCCATACAGAATAATTAGCCCCATATATTTATCCATATAGAATAATAGACCTAATATAGTGCTCCATACAGCAGGGGTGTCAAACTGCATTCCTCGAGGGCTGCAAGCAGGTCATGTTTTCAGGATTTCCTTGTACTGCACAGGTGATAATTTAATCACATACACAAATAATGAGTTGGTGATTAAATTATCACCTGTGCAGTACAAGGAAATCCTGAAAACATGACCTGTTTGCAGCCCTCGAGGAATGCAGTTTGACACCCCTGCCATACAGTATAATGAGCCACATATATTGCTCCGTAAAGTATATAATAGGCCCCATATATTGCTCCATGCAGTATAATGAGCCCCATGTATTACTCGGTACTGTATAATGGGCCCCATTTATGGCTCCATACATAATGGGTCCCATATTATGTTCCATACAGTATATGATGGGCTCCATATAATGCTCCAGTATATGATGTGCCCCATATATTGCTCCATATATAGCAGGCCCCATATAATGCTCCATACAGTATAGGATGGGTCCCATAGATTATAATGAGCCCCATATATTGCTCCATACAGTATAATGAGCCCCAAATAATGGTCCATATAGTATAATAAGCCTCGCACAATGCTCCATACAGCATATGATTGGCCCCATATAATGCTCCATATAGAATAGTTCCCATATAATGCTCCATATATAATGGGCCCCATATATAATGCTCCAGAGTATGATGGGCCCATATATGATGCTCCAGTTTATAATGGGCTCCATATATGATGCTCCAAACATAAAAAAAATTAAATACTCACCTCTCATCGCTGGCTGCTGCTCTGCTCTGGACTCCTCAGCGTCATCGTCTTCCAGCTCTCTGAACTGTGACTGCTCAGGCAGGAGGCGCACAGACGTAACGTCATCGCGCCCTCTGACCTCAACGTCACAGTCATCAAACGCTGCAGCCACAATGACTACGCGTTTGATTTTAATGTACTTTAAGCCTCTGACTGTCACTGGTATGAATCACCCGTTTTTGTGTATTTGGATATAAAGATGGATTTTGGACTTATGTGCTTTTAATGAAAATGGAATAAAAGGTATTTTTTATGGACATCACCCATGCTTGATTTCTGCTTCACCAACATACAGGGTACTGCAACGATTGGTAAAAATAGAATTAGACTTACTGATAATTCGGTTTCTAGTAACCCACCACGACAGCACATCGGAGGATGTTACCCCTTTCCTAATAGGGACAGGAAATACCAAGAGGTTAAATAACACTGAGGGGATGATGTGGGAGAGGTTATTATAAAGGACCACAGGAATATTCTCCTTTTCTGAGAAAATGCAAAAATAAGCGAAGGGAGGGAATTACCTGTGATGTCATGGTGGGTTGCTAGAAACTGAATAACCGGTAAGTCTAAATCTATTTTCTCTAGTAAATCCCCATGACAGCACACTGGAGCTGTACCTAAGAATAATGCTAGGGATGGGCTATAGCCTGGAGGACTTTTCTACTGAAGCCAAAGTCTTTGACAGACATCAGCTCTAGCCTATAATGTTTGGAAAATGTATATGGAGCGCCCCCAGACACAGGGCCACGCGTTTCGGTACCGGGCCTCTCTGGTTCGGTTCTGAGGCTGTCACGGTGGCTAGACCCGGTCCGTGACCCTGCTAAAGGGCGTCCAATAAAGGTGATAGTCTGTCAGGGATTCGTGACGCCACCTGTGGTGTTCGGTCAGGGCGACCGACGCTGCTGTGGGGTCCGCTGGGGTGATGGAATGGCAGCTGGATGGTATACCTTCCCACAGGTGAAGTATATCCCCAGGGCTTCCCAGTAAGGTGGATGGTGATAGTGTGAGGTGCAGTCAATAACGAGGACAAGAGGTTGCATTCTCTTTACCTCTTTACTGAAGACTTCAGGATTCTCAATCCAGAGCACGTTTAACAGGGCTATCAGAGACAGGCCGGCCTGATGGGCACTTCCAGAGTTTCCCTCGCAGATGGAAATCGTTGCCCACCACTAGCGCCTGTGTGTTGTAGTCCTACCCTGCTGAGCATTCGGAATAGTCCTCACAACTGCTGTTCTCGTTTGTTCGTTCTCTACAGCTCTCTCTCTTTCTCTTTAGTTCCAGATGTTGCTAGTTTCTCGTACCCCAGTATGTTTTGGCTAGGACGCACCGGTATGACGGGAATGCCTGGAGGTCTTCCAGGACCATAGAGACGCCCCTCTCCCACTGTTGCCCCCTATGTCTTCTTAGGAAATTTAAGGTAGACAGCCAACCTATAATTAACTGTCCTGCGGAGTTTGAAGTAAGGCCTAAAGTCAGTTACTCCCGCGGTGTTCCGGCCACCAGCTACGCGCCTCAGTAGGATGTTGCCTCGGTCTCACGGCACGACTCCTACTGGTACTCCTTTTTGCTTGATCTCGTTTACACTGTTCCACAATATCCTTCGCTTCTTGTCTCTTTCTTAGGATACCGCCGCAAGGTAGTGCAGGCGCGGTTCCGTAACGTTCTGTTCGCTAGGCACCTGCCAGGTTTCCACGCCTGACAGGGACCCCCCTGTGTCTTCTCCCTGCAACACCCCCTGCCACGGGATGTTGCCTGAATACAACCCAGTCAGCTTCTGACTAACTTTCTATCCAACCCCTAGTTTTACCAGTGTGAGGAGGGGCCCAATAAATAAAGCCTTTTGCTCCCCCTAGTGGCCGGAGTGTGAAGTGTAATGTGTGCTGGTGATACCTGGTCAAGAGAATTCCTTCAGTGCCATCAGACGTACCATCACTCCCCTTAGTGGCAGAGTGTCATACGACTAGGTCTCTGGGGCGCTGCATATAGACCGAAGACCAGGAAGCAGCTCCTCATATCTGCTTGATTCTAAAACTCTGGGCAAAACTGTCAATGAAAAAGACCTGGTTGTATGGGTGGATGACAAACTCATATTCAGTGGCCAGTATCAGGCAGCTGCTACAAAAGCAAATAAAATAATGGGATGCATTAAAAGAGGCATAGATGCTCATGAGGAGAACATAATTTTACCTCTATGCAAGTCACTTGTTCGACCACACTTAGAATACTGTGCAGAGTTCTGGTCTCCGGTGTATAAGAAAGACATAGCTGAACTGGAGCGGGTGCAGAGAAGAGCGACCAAGGTTATTAGAAGACTGGGGGGTCTGCAATACCAATATAGGTTATTACACTTGGGGCTATTTAGTTTGGAAAAACGAAGACTAAGGGGTGATCTTATGTTAATGTATAAATATATGAGGGGACAGTACAAAGACCTTTCTGATGATCTTTTTAATCATAGACCTGAAACAGGGACAAGGGGGCATCCTCTACGTTTGGAGGAAAAAAGGTTTAAGCATAGTAACAGACGCGGATTCTTTACTGTAAGAGCAGTGAGACTATGGAACTCTCTGCCGTATGATGTTGTAATGAGTGATTCATTACTTAAATTTAAGAGGGGACTGGATACATTTCTGGAAAAGTATAATGTTACAGGGTATATACACTAGATTCCTTGATAGGGCGTTGATCCAGGGAACTAGTCTGATTGCTGTATGTGGAGTCGGGAAGGAATTTTTTTCCCCAAGGTGGTGCTTACTCTGCCACATGGGTTTTTTTTGCCTTCCTCTGGATCAACATGTTAGGGCAAGTTAGGTTAGGCTATGGGTTGAACTAGATGGACTTAAAGTCTTCCTTCAACCTTAATAACTATGTAACTATGTAACTATGATGGAAGCACTGGCTTTCTCGGCCCAGGAAACAGATACCACTCCGGTAGAATGAGCCATAAATTTCTCTGGAGGTGGAAGATTCTGGATGTGATACGCCTCAGAGATTGCTCTCTTGATCCAGTTGGCAATCATGGATCTGGAAGTCTTCTAACCTTTATTCTGACCTTGAATGTGAACAAACAGGTTTTGATCCTTCCTAGTCTACTCCATCTCCTGGAGATAGTGGAGCACTGCTCTCCAAACGTCCAGAGTGTGGAACTCTTCTTCCTTATTCCTTGGATCTTGATAGAAGGAGGAAAGAAATATCTCCTGGGACCTGTGGAACTCAGACCACTTTAGGAAGGAATGACGGGTCCAGGCACAGAATAAGTCGATCTTCAGGATTCTCATGTAGGGCTTATTGATTGAGAGAGCCTGTAACTTGCCCACTCTCCTGGCTGTAGTTATGGCTACGAGGAATGCTGTTTTCCAGTAGAGTTTGTCCACATCTATAGATAAGGGCTCAAAGGGTGGTAGTGTGAGCCCTTTTAAGACAACATTGAGGTCCCAGGAAGGTACTAAATTTGTAATTCTCTGACGTAGGCAAGATGCTGCTGTCATAAATATTTTAACCCATCATTGGTTGGCTAACGTCTGGTCGAAGTAAGAACTAAGAGCCGCCACCTGGACTTTGGGGGTACTAGGTCTAAGACCCTTTTCTAGACCATCTTTTAGGAAATCCAGGATCTGTGCCATATTTGGTTGGTGCAGGTCAGGTTTTTCGGGTGCACTCCAAGAGATGAAGGTCTTCCATATCTTCTGGTATGTGAGTCTTGGGATCCGGATGATAGTTTGGTCCCTGGTGGAGGAGGCTTCTGATCGGGATAAGCGCTACAGGTCCATCTATACCCAAGTTGGTCAGGGTACCGAACCAACTCCTCTTGGGCCAGAATGGTGCTACCAGGATTATCTTGATCCCTTCCAACCTTGCTTTATGTAAAATTCTTGGCAGGATTGCTATTGGAGGGAAGGCGTATGCCAGTTTGAATCTCTACGTGTGGGTTAACGCATCGATGCCTAAGCAAGGATCGGCTGGATTTAGTGAGAAATATTGATCCACCTTTGCGTTCTGACCACTTGCGAAGAGATCTACTTCTAGACAGCCCCACCTTCTGGTCAGTATCTGAAAAACCTTCGGGACTAGACTCCATTCCCCCAGATGAATCTCTGTTCTGCTGAGAAAATAGGCTTGTATGTTTGCTGCCCTTTTATGTGCAGAGCAGACAGAGAGAGATGTTCTTTGGACTACGAGAAGATTCTGGCTGAAATAGCCTTCAGGTTCTCATGTCTTGTAATTCCCTGGTGACGAAGGTGGGCTATTGTTATGTTGTCCAAGTAGACCTTGACATAGGTGATCTGGACTAGGAGCTACTGCGGCTTTGAGTACTTCCTTTACTGCCTTCAGTTCTCTGAAGTTTGAGGACTGTTGGCTTATCTTGTCTGACCAGAATTCCTGGAAACAATGGCTCCCCATCCCTTCCCGCTAGCATTTACTTTTATAGTGATCATGGGGTTCTGTGTCCAGGGGACCCCTTTGTCCAGATTCTTTGTTTTTAGCCACTAAGTCAACGAGGCTTTTACCCGAGGTGGTATTGGGATTTTTCTGTTTAAGGACTCTGGGGATCCATCACAGTTTGCCAGAATGTGTGTTTGTAGTGTTCTTGTATGCACTTGGGCCGATGCTACCATCTGGATGCAGGATGTCATGGATCCGAGAACTGACATGGCACATCTTATTTACACTACCTTCTTGCTTTGTAGTATCTTTATTTTTTATCTTAACATAATTTGTTTTTGTTTGGGCAAAAAGGATGTATGACTGTGCGAGTTTAATAAAAACCCCAGAAAAGTCTTTGCTGTTGCACAATCCATATCTGATTTTTTGTGGTTCACCATCCAGCCTAGTGATGATAAGATCTGAGGCGTTATCTGTAGATGTTCCTGGAGTATGGGTACTGAAGGATTCACCAGTAGAAAATCATTGAGGTATGGAACTATGCATATATGTTGACATCTGATGTATGCCATGACTTCGGACATGATCATTGTTATGATCCGTGGTGCAGAAGATATTCCGAATCAGAGGACATGGAATTGGTAATGTACTGTCTGTTCTACCTGGACAATTGCAAACCTTAGGAATTTCCAATAAGATGGATGAATTGGGATGTGGTAGTACATATACTGTAGGTTGATTGTTGCCATGATGAAATCTTGCCCAATCAGAGGTACCATTGACCTGACAGATTCCATCTTGAATCTTCTGTATACTATGTATCGGTTCAGTGGTTTCAAGCTGATTATTACCTGATGAGACCCGTTTCTTTGTTGTTGTTTTTTTATTAAGAACAGATTGGATTAGTATCCTCTGTTTCTTTATCTTTTTAGGACTATGCAGATTACTTTTGTGGATAATAGATCTCTCACTCTTGCTATCAAGGTGGATTGTAACTCCAGAGAGGAGAGTCAAGCTGTTTTGCCTTTTCCCCCCTTTGGGTAGCTCCAGCAACCAGACTTGCCCTTACCCTTGTATTGAGGCGTAGGTTCCTGTGGGAGACTAAAGGGTTTCTTCCTAGTATTCCTAGATTCTGGCAGGGTCTTTTTCTTATCCAAAGTCTTATCTAGCAGATCGTCAAGGGCAAGCCCAAACATGTACTTCCCTTTAAAAGGGATAGAGCATAACTTAATCTTTGAAGTCATGTCCCCACTTCAGGATCTTAGCCAGAGTGCTCATCTTATAGAGTTCGACAATCCTGATGATCTTGCTGCTACTCTTATGGATTCTGCAAAGGCATCAAGTAGGAACCCTGTTCTGTTGCCTTTTGGAGGAGAGGAATATAAGCCAAAATGTCTTCCCTAGAAGTACCTGTAGACAGGTGTTCTTTCAGCTGTCCTAGCCAATAGTTCATAAAACAGGCCACACATGTAGATACTGCATTGGTATTCAAAAAGGCCACTGAAGTTTACCATGACTTACTTAACAGACCATCCATTTTGCATTCTAGAGGGTCCATCAATTGTGAGGCACCCTCAAATGGTAGTGTATTTTTCTTGGCTACCCATGCAATCTTGACATCAATCTTCAGAATCTCTAACCAGAATGCCGCTGTTTCGTCATCCACGGGAAACCTGTCCTTCATTTCTGCCAGAGTGGTCAGCCTTTTTTCTGGGGACTCCCATTTCTCTAGCACTAGGTCCCAAATGTTCTTATGAATGGGAAACACCCCTTTCCTTCTTGACTGAAAACCAAACAGCTGTTCCTGCACAGTAGGGCAGTTCTCTCTTCCTCAACCTCCATAGTCCTCCTTACTGCCATAAGGAGTTCTTCTATATTCCCTGACAAGAGATCTCTCCTGCTGGGATGCCTCTAGGTCTAGAGTTAATTTGCCTTCTTCCAGAACATTTCATCCTGAGAGTCATCATTCACTTCCTCCTCCAGGTTAAGCTTTCGCTTTTTAGCTTCTGGACGGACACTGGGAGAGGGTGTAGGCTGGGAAAAGGCAATCAGGAAGGTTTTTATTTCCTGGATGATTAAGCCTTTAATCTCTTCCATTAAGGATGGCTGTTCTTCCCTGATGACCTTCTCAGTGCACTTTTTACATAATGTTTTTTATGTGAAGAAGCCATTTTTTTTGTGTAGACTGCACATTTCCGTGAAGTCTTGGACTTCCTGGTGCAGGTTCCTTGTCCCCTTAAATGAAAGGGAAGAAGGAATAATGAAAATTTGAACTTGCACACAAGAAACACACACCCAGTGCCAGACTACTTACTGGGGCCAGGAGGGTGCTGGGATCTGCAGATGCAGAGCGAGAGGAACTTGACATCTCCATGCTACCACACCAAAGTTGGTCCTACCTTAAGATGTCTTCCTCATCCAGTGCTCTTATGAAAGTGACCGGATCAGCACCTGTCCTCTTATTAGAGGACCTCCTCCCCCTGATGTCCAGGTGTGGGGACAGGTCCGAAACCTATTCGAGCCATAATCCCACCAATGCGTTCCAGCATGGAACACAACAGCTTCCACATCTGGTGCAGTGAAACCGGTGTTTGACGTCACTTCAGCCGCCAGCCTCAGACCCAGAAGTGCGCGCTCCAGTGTGACATGCTGAGGTTTCCAACAACTGCCAGAGGAGGAGAGGAGGCTGGAGAGCTTGGAGAGGTCTCCATCCAAAGAACCCCCCTCTAGACCTTGTCCGAAGTTGCAGACTGAGGAAGGAATCCAAAGATCTGACCGGAGAAGGTAGCATCATTTGGGGAGGAGAGGTAAGACTGCTCGGTCCCTTGCTGCCTGGCTGTTTCTCTATTCACCAGGTGACTGTGACCAGCACAGCACACCACCTGGATGACCTCTTTATCCCTAGTAGGGACAGGACAGAATACATCCTCCAGTGTGCTGTCGAGGGTGGTTACTAGAGAAAATTTCATAACAAACTATGAAGTTTTCTCCTTTGTGGAAATTGGACATTTGGAGATTAAACAGTATTTTAGTGTAGAAAATGTTATTTTTTCTTTTCATATCTAAGTGATGGCATTTTATGAATCAACAGTAAGTTATCCTTCTTTAATTTTGCATGGCATGGTGTATCCTGGGGTTTGCCAGCCCAAGTGAACTGCACGGGTGTCCTGGTCCCAACTGAGATCTGACAGGAAGTCCCTCCTGCCTTATCCACCATGCCCCTCCTATGTTAACTAATAACAGTGCTATATTTCAAACAAAGCGATTTGAAACTATGCAATAACGCAGTGGGAAAATCTGCAGCATGGGCACAGTAACTGCGGAATCCCATAGGATTGCATGGGAATGCTTTTTTACAGTATTTTTTAAGCGTTTCCTCTGCTTCAAAAACGCGGCAGAAACGCATAAAAAATGCAACCTGGGCAAGCACACAGCCTAACACTTATTTGTCTGTGCACATTGACATATGAGTCCTTACTTTTGAATGACACCATTCATTTTAATATATAGTGTACGGTAAAAAAAAGACAACAATTCTAAGTGCAGTAAAATTATGAAAAAACACACAATTCTGACATGGTTTTTTCGGTAATTGTTTCTAAGGTGTACATTTTGTGGTAAAAATTACATCACAATGTGATTCTTTAAATCACTACGATGACAGCAATACCAAACATGTTTAGTTTATTATTACAATGAAGACAAAAAAAATAAGGATTTTGAGAAAATAAATTTAGGGCAAGACCAAGACCCGTAGCGTTTTCATATTTAGGTCAATGGAGACTTATTTTTTGGGGGGGCAAGACAACGTTTTTTATTGATACCATTTGAGGATAAATATAAATTCTTGATCGCTTGTTACCGCATTTTTTTGTGGTATTGCAGAAACCATAAAACTTTAATTTTGGCGTTCTTGATTTTTTATTCCGCTTTTGAGTTTTACCAGTGGGGTTGATTATTTTTTACATTTTGATAGATTGGACTTTTCTGAATGCAGTGATACCACATCTGTGTTGATTTTAATAGTTTTTATTAACTATTTTTGATGGGGAAATGGAAGCTTATGGTTTTTTATTTTTTCATATTTTTAAAACTTTTGCTTTACTTTTCACTGTACTTATTAATCCCCTTAGTGGACTTGAAGGTTCGATTGTCCGCCCGCTTGCACTACAGTGGGTACATAAAGTATTCAGACCCCTTTAAATTTTTCCCTCTTTGCTTCATTGCAGCCATTTGATAAATTAAAAGAAAAAACATTTTTTGCACCAGATCTTGACTGGAAAAAAAAATCAAATTTATAAATTTTTGCTAATTTATCAAAAAAGGAAAACTGAAATATCATATGGTCATAAGTATTCAGACCCTTTGCTCAGTATTGAGTAGAAGCATCCTTTTGAACTAGTACAGCCATTCTTGGGAATGATGCCACAAGTTATTCACACCTGGATTTGGGGATCCTCTGATATTCTTCCTTCCAGATCCTCTCCAGTTCCATCAGGTTGGATGGTGAATGTTGGTAGACAGCCATTTTCAGGTCTGTCTAGAGATGCTCAATTGAGTTTAGGTCAGGGCTCTGGCTGAGCCAGTCAGGAAAGGTCAGAGAGTTGTTCTGAAGCCACTCCTTTGCTATTTTAGCTGTGTGCTTAGGGTCATTGTCTTAGTAGAAGGTGAACATTCGGCCAAGCCTGAGAACCTGAGCACTCTGGAAGAGGTTTTCATCCAGGATATCACTGCGCTAAGGAGAGGCTTCCGTTGAGCCACTCTGCCATAAAGGCCAGACTGATGGAGGGCTGCAGTGATAGTTGACCTTGTGGAACTTTCCCCATCTCCCTACTGCATCTTTGGAGCTCAGCCATAGTGATCTTGGGGTTCTTCTTTACCTCTCTCACCAAAGCTCTTCCCTCACGATTGCTCAAATTGGCTGGATGGCAAGGTCTAGGAAGACTTCTGGTGGTCCCAAAATTCTTCCATTTAAGAAATATGGAGGCCACTGTGCTCTTAGGAACCTTCAGTACTGCAGAAATTCTTTTGTAACCTTGGTCAGATCTGTGCCTTGCCACAATTCTGTCTCTGTGCTTCTTGGCCAGTTCCTTTGACCTTATGATTCTCATTTGGTCTGACGTACTGTGAGCTGTGAGGTTTATACAGACAGGTGTGTGCCTTTCCAAATCAAGTCCTATAAGTTTAATTAAACACAGCTGGACTCCAATGAAGAAGTAGAACCATCTCAAGGAGGATCACAAGGAAATGGACAGCATGTGACTTAAAAATATCCCCTTAATGACCAATATGTCTTTTAACTGACCTGAGATATAAGAGAATAGCATCCCCATACAGGTAACAATCCCGCAGCTGTCAGCTGTACACTATAGCTGACAACTTGCTGTATCAGTAACGATCAGTGTTTGCACTGTCCAAATCAGTTTAACCCCTTAGATGCTGCTGTCAATAGTGACTACATCATTATAAATGGTTAACAGAGTGTGGGGGCTTCCTCTTTATCCCAATTGGTGCCCTCAGATCACGATTTTGTGGTCCTGATGTTTGCCATGGCAATTCACGACCAAATAACGACCTTAGAGTCTGTCGGCTGTAGTAATCTGTTTAGAAGTTAGAGACATTTAGGTGGTAAAAATACACTTTTTTATTTCTGTCAAGCCACTTTACATTAATTCCTGAAAGGCACCTGAAGGGTTAATAAACTACACGACACGACAGCAGTTTTCAATATGTCAGGGGGTGCTGTTTTTAAAATGGTATAACTTTTGGGGGTTTCCCAATATATGGAGTATAAGCTGACCCGAGTATAAGCCGACCCCCCTAATTTTGCCACAAAAAACTGGGAAAATTTATCGACTCTAGTATAAGCCTAGGGTAGGAAATGCAGCAGTTACCGGTGAATTTCAAAAATAAAAATAGATGCTTCATACCGTTCATTATTGCCCCATAAGATGCTCCATATAAAGCTGTGCCACATATAATTCTCCATATCGTTCATTGTTGCCCCATAGATGCTCCATATAAAGCTGTGCCATATATAATGCTCTGCACCGTTCATTATGGCCCCATAGATGCTCCATATAAAGCTGTGCCACATATAATGCTCTGCACCGTTCATTATGGCCCCATTGATGCTCCATATAAAGCTGTGCCACATATAATGCTCTGCACCGTTCATTATGGCCCCATAGATGTTCCATATAAAGCTGTGCCACAATTAATGCTCTGCACCGTTCATTATGGCCCCATAGATGCTCCATATAAAGCTGTGCCCCATATAGAATGCTCTGCACTGTTCATTATGGCCCCATAGATGCTCCATAGAAAGCTGTGCCCCATATAGAATGCTCTGCACCGTTCATTATGGCCCCATAGATGCTCCATAGAAAGCTGTGCCCCATATAGAATGCTCTGCACCGTTCATTATGGCCCCATAGATGCGCCATATAAAGCTGTGCCATATATAATGCTCTGCACCGTTCATTATGGTCCCATAGATGCTCCATATAAAGCTGCGCAACATATAATGCTCTGCACCGTTCATTATGGCCCCATAGATGCTCCATAGAAAGCTGTGCCATATATAATGCTCTGCACCGTTCAATATGGCCCCATAGATGCTCCATATAAAGCTGTGCCACATATAATGCTCTGCACCGTTCAGTTTGGCCCCATAGATGCTCCATATAAAGCTGTGCCACATATAATGCTCTGCACCGTTCATTATGGCCCCATAGATGTTCCATATAAAGCTGTGCCACATTTAATGCTCTGCACCGTTCATTATGGCCCCATAGATGCTCCATAGAAAGCTGTGCCCCATATAGAATGCTCTGCACCGTTCATTATGGCCCCATAGATGATCAATATAAAGCTGTGCCCCATATAGAATGCTCTGCACCGTTTATTATGGCCCCATAGATGCTCCATATAAAGCTGTGCCATATATAGAATGCTCTGCACCGTTCATTATGGCCCCATAGATGCTCCATATAAAGCTGTGCCCCATATAGAATGCTCTGCACCGTTCATTATGGCCCCACAGATGCTCCATAGAAAGCTGTGCCATATATAATGCTCTGCACCGTTCATTATGGCCCCATAGATGCTCCATAGAAAGCTGTGCCATATATAATGCTCTGCACCGTTCATTATGGCCCCATAGATGCTCCATAGAAAGCTGTGCCATATATAATGCTCTGCACCATTCATTATGGCCCCATAGATGCTCCATAGAAAGCTGTGCCATATATAATGCTCTGCACCGTTCATTATGGCCCCATAGATGCTCCATAGAAAGCTGTGCCATATATAATGCTCTGCACCGTTCATTATGGCCTCATAGATGCTCCATAGAAAGCTGTGCCATATATAATGCTCTGCACCGTTCATTATTGCCCCATAGATGCTCCATAGAAAGCTGTGCAATATATAATGCTCTGCACCGTTCATTGTGCTGCTGTTCTGGGCTGGTGGGAGGAGTAAGGCAGAATTAGTGAGAGAGGAGAGCAGACTAGATCTATCTATTGCTGATAATGATAGACTGCTACAAACCACAGATCTTCAGCATGGTTGCAGTTTTGCACTAGGTCAGCTGTAAATCACAAGTTGATCACACATCATGTGAACATCCTCACCTTTCACCTCAAATATCATAGATCTGAAACTTTGTGATGCTGCAATTGGCAATTTTCCACGTGGGCAATTTTCCTGTGGGCATTTTTCATGTGGGCAATTTTCTTGTGGGCATTTTTTCAGGGAACCGACTGCACGGCAATGCGCTAGTATCTTCTAAGTTATGTGCTTTGCGCCTGTGTGGTCATGTAAGACTGTGTTCAGGGACCCGGCTGAAATAAGCCACCAGAATGCTGGCACCTCCGGCGAGGAGTTTGTGTTTCTATGTATTTAGGGACCAGGCTGAAATAAGCCCCTAGAATGCTGGCACCTCCGGCGAGGAGTTTTGTGTGTGCATGACCACTGACTGCTCTCATTTGGGTAGTTACCCTGTGCCTCTGTGAAAGTCTAACAGGGCGCAGTGCTTTGCTTTCACGGCTACTCTGTGAAGTAACAGAGCTAGTTCATACCGCGATATAGTGCCGCCGTTTGCTAGCAGCAAGTTCTACTGCACGGTGGACCCCGGGCTGTGAACGCATCAACTACAGTAAAACATCTATTTATTCGGTGCGTTCCACTAGCCCCAACACCTCCTCCCCAGACTTCAGAATTGGCAGCGGATGCGTTGAAAAACTGCATTCGCTGCCCATGTCGTGCACAAATTTCACAATGTGCATCGGTACGTCTGTCCGACGCATAGCGACGGACCCGTACCAACGCAAGCGTGAAAGATTCCTTAATGAGCGTTGAATTAAAAAAAACTGAAAAAAACAGCGTGGCTCCCGCGCAATTTTCTGCGCCAGAGGGGGAAAGCCAACGGTCGGGGCCAATATTTGTAGCCTGCTATGAATATCAGCACGCAGGTTTCTGCATAGCCTTTACTGGCTATTAAAATAGAAGGACCCCAAAAAAAATGACGTGGGGTCCCCCTATATTTTATAGCCAGAAAGGCTATGCAGCGGGCTGATATTCATAGCCTAGAGAGGGGCCATGGATACTGTTAGTGCTATCGGAATGCACAAAATAAGAAAGATAGAGTAAGGTGCATTCGCAGCCCGGGGTCCACCGTGCAGAGATGGAACCTGCTGCCAAGTAATGACGGACTATATGGCGGTACAATGTGGATACACACACGGGTTAACTTCACCCTGTGTGAAGGAAGCGAAACCTGTTGCGTCACGCCACGGTACCGCACCAAGAGCACAAGCAAGGAGTCTCAGAACTCAATCCCAAGACACAGGATTTGAGTTCATATAGACCTCTTGCACTCGACACCGCAACTGGGGTGTCAGAGTGACAGAAATAATAATAAAGATGCACAAGAATGCGTGCAGTGCCGCACTGGCGGACGCCATTAACCACCCAGGCTTGGGTCAGGAAAGCGCACGGCGGCGCACTGGCAATCACAGCAATTAGACGCTGTTTTGTGTGTTAAATGCTGATGGCTAAGTCGGGCGCTAGATAGCAATCATCCACCTTACACGAGCAGTCATACACAAGGGAGGGGATAATTAATGAACGACTTTCACACATCAATACACGCACGTTTACAAGTTTACACTAGCGCATGGCCGTGCGGTCATGCGAACCTTTTATAGCTGCAGCATGTACAGCACCTTCCCAGAAGGACCAATGGGAGGCTGCCACAGAAGTTGAGCACCTTCAGGACCTTCCTGGAGGACCAATGGGATTTGCTGCAGTATCTGAGCATGTGACCCTCGATCTCCAATGGGAGATCTTGCCCTAGGCATGCTCAGAAGGGGAAAAGCAGGACTTAGTCCCAAAAGTGTCTGCTCGCCGCTACCCAGCACTGGCTTCAATGGCAGAAGCTGGAAAAGCAGCAGTGACCCTATGCACAGAGTGAGACTGAGCAAGACGCTGGGACCGACGTCTCCGCTGAGCAGACTCCACTCTGGCTAAAGAAGAATGGGAGACCACAGCGGAGATGGTTCAAGATTCCCCCTGTGCAGAGGCGGGAACTCGACACCTAACACACGCTACTAATGATTTTAAACTAGCTCCAATTAGGCCTCTGGCTCCACTCTTTAGTATTTACCCTTGGTTCCAGCATCACCAGCTGTTTCCCAGCAGTGTCTTTGGCACGGGTACTCCCTCCTGCCCAGCCTGGTTCCAGAACGCCAGCTGTTTCCGGGTAGTGTCAACGTCACTTTGCCTCCAATACGTTGTCCTGTTGTGTTGCGGTCGTGTTAGCCGACTATGGTGCCTGCAGTTTAGGTGCCTCCTATGTGGGCTGCGGTATCTGGCAATGAAGGCTGGTTCCGTAGTGCCAATAGGACAAGCACCCCCTGTAGGACTGTGGGTTTCGGTAACTCCGGCCGGCTCGCAACTTTTTTTTTCATGTGTACCTTCTGCTACCTATCTGAGTTCCAGTACCATTAACTGGTTCTTTGGAAGTCAATCTTGAATATGTCCCCCTGGGTTCCAGTAACCTCAGCTGGTTCCAGGCAGTGCCTTTGGCTTAGGTGCCTCCTTCTCGGTATCTGAGTTCCACCAACGTCTGCTGGTCCTTGGTATTGCTTTCTGGCACAGGTACCTCTGGCTTAGTAACCGGGTTCTAGTATCATCAGCTGGTCCTCGGTAGTTCCATTTGCTCTTGTACCTTCTGCTACCCATCCGGGTTCCAGTACCATCAGCTGGTTCTCGGCAGTTCCTCAGCCTTCTTGTACCTTCTGCTACATTTCCAAGTTCAAGCTTTTTGAAATAGTTTTTGGTAATCACTCTGGATCTCCCTGACGATGACCCTGAAGACGACAACCCTGAAGACCACCCCGAAGAAGACAACGACCCTGAAGACGATGACCCTGAAGACAACGACCCTAAAGACCACCCCAAAGAAGTCCAAGAAGATGACCCTGTTGTAAATCTTTTGTGACTGGCAGAATGTAATCTTCAAACTTTTATAGATAACAACTATAGAAATGCCTGTTACAAATAAGAATATGATAAAGAAGAATATGAAGAAGATGAAGAAGTAGAATATGAATAATAATAATAGTTGAATAAGAAGAATATGAAGAATGTAAAAAAAAGAACAATAGGAAGAAGGTGAAGAAGAAGATGATGAATAAGGTGAAGAAGAAGTTGATGAAAAAGATGCTGCTGCTGAGGATGATGAAGGAGAAAGTGTGGGAGAAGTAAAAAGGAAGGTGAAGAGCAAGGAAGTAGTGAAACATAAATATCTGACAAAATATAAAAAAGCTTAACATAGTCAATATCTTTGTAACTCCGAACATCTTAAAAAAAATTTAATTCCTGCTATTCCATTTGATTGGGCTAAACCTCTATGCCTTTAATGTCTCCTCCACCTCCCCTAATACATTCTACATTATTCTTAGTTTTACTTCATGTAGAATTTACCTACAAGGAAAGAAAGGGTTTATTTTCATTTCGATATTTGTGTCCCATTGACTTGCATTGGTTTCCGTATCGGAATCGGCGATATCCGATATTTTTTTGGGTATCGGTCCGATCCAATCCAATATTTCCCGATATCGGAAGGTATCGCTCAACACTATTAGCAACATATCGTGTCGGATGGCCACACGTTTCGTCCGTCGTGCACTGGATCCTGCGGAATTTGACGGCCTGTCTTTTCCAAATAAGGTTCCATCAAACATTGTTTGTCTGCAGTGGAAGAATGTTCCCCAACGCCTCCTGCGGCATACGTCGTTGCACAGAATGGAAGCCTATGGACACTGGATCTTGCGCACATTGTGAAACGCAGGAATCCAGTGACGGATGCAGTTTTTATCTCTCTCTCTCTCTCGCTCTCTCTCGTCTCCCCAGAAATTTCTCCATTGAAATTCAGGCAAGAACACAAACGATGCATCCGTCAAAACACTGGATGCGTTACACACATTTTTCACAATTTTAACAACGTACGTCGATCCGTCGGAACAACGCATTACGACGCCAGCCAGAAGATGGAAGTGTGAAACAAGCCTAAGTGGGATTGTGGCTGACAGGCAGGAAAGGACTAAGCAGTACAGACAGGTCACTCAGAATATGGCGGCTTGCTAAGTGGATGGATGTATTCGGAACCAGGGTGAAATGGTTTAGAGGAATCCCTAATAAAGTAAGGCTGGGCACAGAGGATGCTGGAGGACCGATAGGCACGGTCTGTTCTGGAAGCGAGCTTAAGGCCGGGGTCACACTAGACCGTAATACGGACGAGTGCAATGCGATAAAAAAAAAAAAAATCGCATAGCACTCGTCCCAATGTTAATCAATGGGGCAGCTCCCATCATCCGATATTTTCTCGGTCGTATTCAGGATCCGAGTGAAATCGCAGCATGCTGCGATTGTCAGCGTTTCTCGGCCGAGAATCGCCAATGAAAGTCTATGGAAGCCCAAAAAAAACGGATCACACACGGACCAGCAGTGTGACTTGCGAGGAATACGCAGCGCTGTTAGAGAGAAAAGCCGGTATTTCAGTGCGGTGTACAGTAAAATCACACTGACAGCTTAGAATAGAATAGGTCGAATAAATGTTTACACATAGAATAGGTATATATATATATATATATATATATATATATATATGTCAGTGAGACACATATATATATATATATATATATATATATATATATATATATATATATATATATATATATATATATATATATATATATATATATATATATATATATATATATATATATATATACTAGATGGCAGCCCGATTCTAAAGAATCGGGAGTCTAGAATCCATATATACTTTATTTATTCAAATGTAAGAATAATACAATTAATAAATAATAGTAAGAAAGAACAAAAATAATAGGCAGTATATGGAGAAAACACCAAACAAAAGTTCAAAATTGGTGTGAAAATGTCACTGAACCACTTCACAACTAAATATATATAGTTTTGGTAAATGGTATTATCATTTTTTTGACGAAATTCGGCAGGAGCTTGAAGAGCAGCATCACTGGGCCCGCCTCCACGCAGTAGAAACTTGCTGTGAGGTAAAAATTCAAAAATCACACCAAAATGGCGGGCGGAGTGTGTCACAGTACGGCACGTTTCTGATTGGTTGCTCGCAGCAGGCGGCAACCAATCAGACACTGGACACTGTTGACATCACTTATCTCCGGACATTAGCTCCGGACATTAGCTCCGGACAAAGCCACGGAAGTTGGCACAAATTGCAGGAAGTAGTATTCTAGGCAATTATATATTAGAGATATATATATATATATATATATATATATATATATATATATATATATATATATATATATATATATATATATATATTAATATTTCTTCCAGCGCTATACAGCTTGAACACCAGTATTTCAATTACCGGCTTTTGCTTTCTCCTTCCTAAACCCGACATGATATGAGACCTGGTTTACATACAGTAAACCATCTCATATCCCCATTTTTTTTGCATATTCCACACTACTAATGTCAGTAGTGTGTCTATGCAAAATTTGGCCGTTCTAACTAGTAAATTAAGGGGTTAAACGGCGGAAAAAAATGGCGTGGGCTCCCGCACAATTTTCTCCGCCAGAGTAGTAAAGCCAGTGACTGAGGGCAGATATTAATAGCCTGGAGAGGGTCCATGGTTATTGGCCCCCCCCTAGCTAAAAACATCTGCCCCCAGCCACCCCAGAAAAGGCACATCTGGAAGATGCGCCTATTCTGGCACTTGGCCACTCTCTTCCCATTCCCGTGTAGCGGTGGGATATGGGGTAATGAAGGGTTAATGCCACCTTGCTATTGTAAGGTGACATTAAGCCTAATTAATAATGGAGAGGCGTCAATTATGACACCTATCCATTATTAATCCAATACTAGTAATGGGTTAAATAAATACACAAACACATTATTAAAAATTAATTTAATGAAATAAACACAAAGGTTGTTGTATTAATTTATTCTACTCTCAATCCACTCACTGAAGACCCTCGATCTGTAAATAAAAAAAAAATAATAAACCAACAATATACATAACATCCGAGGATCTGGCACGTCCAACGATGTAGATCCATCTGAAGGGGTTAAAATATTTTGCAGACACGAGCTCCGCTAATGCAGGATGCTCATTTCTGCAAAACCCCGGCGAATGAAGCTAAGTATAGGTCAATGATCTATATTTAGCTTCATTTGCGGTGAGGCGCCCTCTGCTGGCTGTTCCTAGATCGTGGGAACTTTACTAGAAAGCTCCCTGGCTCGAGATCATAAGAGGGCGCCCTCTGCTGGTTGTCCTCATATGATCTCGAGCCAGGGAGCTTTCTAGAAAAGTTCCCACGATCTAGGAACCGCCAGTAGAGGGCGCCTCACCGCAAATGAAGCTAAATATAGATCATTGACCTATATTTAGCTTCATTCGCCGGGGTTTTGCAGAAATGAGCATCCTGCATTAGCGGAGCTCGTGTCTGCAAAATATTTTAACCCCTTCAGATGGATCTACATCGTTGGACGTGTCAGATCCTCGGAAGGTATGTATATTGTTGGTTTATTATGCTTTTTTAATTTACAGATCGAGGGTCTTCAGTGAGTGGATTGAGAGTAGAATAAATTAATACAACAACCTTTGTGTTTATTTCATTAAATTAATTTTTAATAATGTGTGTGTATTTATTTAACCCTTTACTAGTATTGGATTAATAATGGATAGGTGTCATAATTGACGCCTCTCCATTATTAATTTGGCTTAATGGCACCTTACAATAGCAAGGTGACATTAACCCTTCATTACCCCATATCCCACCGCTACACGGGAATGGGAAGAGAGTGGCCAAGTGCCAGAATAGGCGCATCTACCAGATGTGCCTTTTCTGGAGTGTCTGGGGGCAGGTGCTTTTAGCCAGGGGGGGGCCAATAACCGTGGACCCTCTCCAGGCTATTAATATCTGCCCTCAGTCACTGGCTTTACCACTCTGGCGGAGAAAATTGTGCGGGAGCCCACGCCAATTTTTTCAGCCATTTAACCCCTTAATTTACTAGCTAGAACGGCCAAATTTTGCATAGACACACTACTGACATTAGTAGTGTGGATTATGCAAAAAAAATGGGGATAAGAGATGGTTTACTGTATGTAAACCAGGTCTCATATCATGTCGGGTTTTAGGAAGGAGAAAGCAGAAGCCGGTAATTGAATTACCGGCTTTCTGCTATATCGCGCTGGATGAAATATTAATATATATACATATATGTGTCTACTGACATATATATATATATATATATAGACAGTATATATGTTTGTTTTTTTTGTCACATGGATCCCTTGTATTGCCGTATGTCGGTTTTGCAAGCCTGCGATAAAAACACGCAGTACGGATGCCATACGGATGTCACACGGATGTCACACGGATCATTTGATGCGAGAAAATCGCATCCTCGCACTGCACACGGATCAATGTTTGGTAACATTTGTGCAATTCTCGTCCATCAAAAACGGTCCGTTTTTTTATACGTTGTGTGTGTCCCCGGCCTAATAAAGATGAAGGAAAGGCAGAGAAAGAAGCTGTGTAAAGCGAAGACAGATATAAATGTTGATAAGTTCAGAGAGGAGACCGGGACAGCAAGGAAACTGTTTAATGTAAAGCCTGCTGTAAATGCTGATGAGAACTGTGGAGAATATGCAGTGCATTACAGGAAGCCCCAGAAGTAAAGGAAGAGCAGGTATGCTGGGAGTCCTGGAGTATATGTGAGGGGAGGTCAGGGTGTGATGGAGCAGAATTCCTCAGCCAGGACTACCACCCTGGCCCACCCTTACAAGGGCAATAGGATACATTATACCGCAGATATGGCTGATTCAGACATAATAGAATGCAGTATATACAGTAGAAGGTATGGCTGATACAGAGGTAATAGGATACAGTATACAACAGATATGGTGGATTCAGAGGTAATAGGATAAGGGGTACAGCAGATATGGCTGATACAGAGGTAATAGGATACAGTATACAACAGATATGGTGGATTCAGAGGTAATAGGATAAGGGGTACAGCAGATATGGCTGATACAGAGGCAATAAGGTTCAGTGTACAGCAGATATGACTGATACAGAAGTAATAGGATACAGTATACAGCAGATATGACTGATACAGAGGTAATAGGATACAGTGTACAGCAGATATGACTGATACAGAGGTAATAGGATACAGTATACAGCAGATATGGCTGATACAGAGGTAATAGGATACAGTGTACAGCAGATATGACTGATACAGAGGTAATAGGATACAGTGTACAGCAGATATGACTGATACAGAGGTAATAGGATACAGTATACAGCAGATATGGCTGATACAGAGGTAATAGGATACAGTGTACAGCAGATATGACTGATACAGAGGTAATAGGATACAGTATACAGCAGATATGGCTGATACAGAGGTAATAGGATACAGTGTACAGCAGATATGACTGATACAGAGGTAATAGGATACAGTATACAGCAGATATGACTGATACAGAGGTAATAGGATACAGTGTACAGCAGATATGGCTGATACAGAGGTAATAGGATACAGTATACAGCAGATATGACTGATACAGAGGTAATAGGATACAGTGTACAGCAGATATGACTGATACAGAGGTAATAGGATACAGTATACAGCAGATATGGCTGATACAGAGGTAATAGGATACAGTATACAGCAGATATGACTGATACAGAGGTAATAGGATACAGTGTACAGCAGATATGACTGATACAGAGGTAATAGGATACAGTATACAGCAGATATGGCTGATACAGAGGTAATAGTTACATAGTTACATAGTTATTAAGGTTGAAGGAAGACTATAAGTCCATCTAGTTCAACCCATAGCCTAACCTAACATGTTGATCCAGAGGAAGGCAAAAAAAAACCCATGTGGCAAAGAGTAAGCTCCACATTGGGGAAAAAAATTCCTTCCCGACTCCACATACAGCAATCAGATTAGTTCCCTGGATCAACGCCCTATCAAGGAATCTAGTGTATGTACCCTGTAACATTATACTTTTCCAGAAAGGTATCCAGTCCCCTCTTAAATTTAAGTAATGAATCACTCATTACAACATCATACGGCAGAGAGTTCCATAGTCTCACTGCTCTTACAGTAAAGAACCCGCGTCTGTTATTATGCCTAAACCTTCTGTCCTCCAAATGTAGAGGATGCCCCCTTGTCCCTGTTTCAGGTCTATGATTAAAAAGATCATCAGAAAGGTCTTTGTACTGTCCCCTCATATATTTATACATTAAAATAAGATCACCCCTTAGTCTTCGTTTTTCCAAACTAAATAGCCCCTAGTGTAATAACCTGTCTTGGTATTGCAGACCCCCCAGTCCTCTAATAACCTTGGTCGCTCTTCTCTGCACCCGCTCTAGTTCAGCTTTGTCTTTCTTAGGCTACGTTCACATTAGCGTTTCCCGACGCTGCGTCGGGAAACGCTGCGGCGACGCACGCGTCATGCGCCCCTATGTTTAACATGGGGGACGCATGCGTTTTTCGCGTTGCGTTTTCCGACACGTGCGTCGTTTTTGACGCTAGCGTCGGACGCAAGAAAATGCAACAAGTTGCATTTTTCTTGCGTCCGATTTTCGTCAAAAAACGACGCGTTTTTGCGTGCGTCGTGCGTTGCGTCGCCGACGCAGCGGCGCGCAACGCTAATGTGAACGTAGCCTTTTACATCGGAGACCAGAACTGTGCACAGTATTCTAAGTGTGGTCGAACTAGTGACTTGTATAGAGGTAAATTATATTCTCCTCATGAGCATCTATGCCTCTTTTAATGCATCCCATTATTTTATTTGCCTTTGTAGCAGCTGCCTGACACTGGCCACTGAATATGAGTTTGTCATCCACCCATACACCCAGGTCTTTTTCATTGACGGTTTTGCCCAGAGTTTTAGAATTAAGCACATAATTATACATCTTATTACTTCTACCCAAGTGCATGACCTTACATTTATCCCCATTAAAGCTCATTTGCCAGTTATCAGCCCAAGCTTCTAGTTTACATAAATCATCCTGTAATATAAACTTGTCCTCCCCTGTATTGATTACCCTGCAGAGCTTAGTGTCATCTGCAAATATTGAAATTCTACTCTGAATGCCCCCTACAAGGTCATTAATAAATATGTTAAAAAAGAAGAGGGCCCGATACTGACCCCTGTGGTACCCCACTGCTAACCGCTACCCAGTCCGAGTGTGCTCCATTAATAACCACCCTTTGTTTCCTATCCCTGAGCCAGCTCTCAACCCACTTACACATATTTTAGGATACAGTATACAGCAGATATGGCTGATACAGAGGTAATAGGATACAGTATACAGCAGATATGACTGATACAGAGGCAATAGGATACAGTGTACAGCAGATATGATACAGGGGTAATAGGATACAGTATACAGCAGATATGACTGATACAGAGGTAATAGGATACAGTGTACAGCAGATATGATTGATACAGAGGTAATAGAATACAGTGTACAGCAGATATGATACAGGGGTAATAGGATACAGTATAAAGCAGATGTGGCTGATTCAGAGGTAATAGGATACAGTATACAGCAGATATGGTTGATACAGAGGTAATAGGATACAGTATACAGCAGATATGGCTGCTACAGAGGTAATAAGGTACAGTGTACAGCAGATATGGCTGCTACAGAGGTAATAGGATACAGTATACAGCAGATAGAGGTAATAGGATACAATTTAAAACAAAGATGGCTGATACAAGGGTAATAGGGTACATTATACAGCAGATATGGCTGATACAGAGGTAATAGGATACAGTATACAGCAGATATGGCTGATACAGGGGTAATAGGGTACATTATACAGCAGATATGGCTGATACAGAGGTAATAGGATACAGCGTACAGCAGATATGGCTGCTACAGAGGTAATAGGATACAGTATACAGCAGATATGGCTGATACAGAGGTAATAAGGTACAGTATACAGCAGATATGGCTGCTACAGAGGTAATAGGATACAGTATACAGCAGATATGGCTGATACAGAGGTAATAGGATACAGTATACAGCAGATATGGCTGATACAGAGGTAATAGGATACAGTATACAGCAGATATGGCTGATACAGGGGTAATAAGGTACAGTATACAGCAGATATGGCTGATACAGGGGTAATAAGGTACAGTATACAGCAGATATGGCTGCTACAGAGGTAATAAGGTACAGTATACAGCAGATATGGCTGATACAGAGGTAATAGGATACAGTATACAGCAGATATGGCTGATACAGGGGTAATAAGGTACAGTATACAGCAGATATGGCTGATACAGGGGTAATAAAGTACAGTATACAGCAGATATGGCTGCTACAGAGGTAATAAGGTACAGTATACAGCAGATATGGCTGCTACAGAGGTAATAAGGTACAGTATACAGCAGATATGGCTGCTACAGAGGTAATAAGGTACAGTATACAGCAGATATGGCTGCTACAGAGGTAATAAGGTACAGTATACAGCAGACATGGCTGATACAGAGGTAATAAGGTAACAGGAACACATGGGCTACTTGCACAGTGAACAAGTCTGTATGATCATGTTCACACACCACCAAGAAACCTGAAGACACAAAAGAGAATAAAACCAAAAACACTCAGTTTGAAAAAATGTTGCAGTAATCCGCAAGTGCTAGTAAAAGATGTAAAAAACAGGGTATTTGGTTGATACGTTTTTTGCAAAAAATGTATACTAAGCTGCTCTACCAATCTTCACGGTATACCCTTATCAGAGCAGTCCTAACTAATGTATGCAATCCCTATCTGATGTATTTAAAAACCTGATCATCTGTATATTACCTGTGTGAACAGGGTTCAGAGAGGAAAAATCCATGTGTGCATACAGGGTAGAACAGCTTTTGTGCAGATAGCCCAAGAGGAGTGGTGGAACTCCCCAGTCTTGTAGACACAATAGAACAATTATGGAAACAGGAACACATGGGCTACTTGCACAGTGAACAAGTCTGTATGATCAGTAATAAGGTAATGATCAGATGTAATAAGGTACAGTATACAGCAGATATGGCTGCTACAGAGGTAATAAGGTACAGTATACAGCAGACATGGCTGATACAGAGGTAATAGGATACAGTGTACAGCAGATATGGCTGCTACAGAGGTAATAAGGTACAGTATACAGCAGATATGGGTGATACAGAGGTAATAGGATACAGTGTACAGCAGATATGACTGATACAGGGGTAATAAGGTACAGTATACAGCAGATATGGCTGATACAGGGGTAATAAGGTACAGTATACAGCAGATATGGCTGATACAGGGGTAATAAAGTACAGTATACAGCAGATATGGCTGCTACAGAGGTAATAAGGTACAGTATACAGCAGATATGGCTGCTACAGAGGTAATAAGGTACAGTATACAGCAGATATGGCTGCTACAGAGGTAATAAGGTACAGTATACAGCAGATATGGCTGCTACAGAGGTAATAAGGTACAGTATACAGCAGACATGGCTGATACAGAGGTAATAGGATACAGTGTACAGCAGATATGGCTGCTACAGAGGTAATAAGGTACAGTATACAGCAGACATGGCTGATACAGAGGTAATAGGATACAGTGTACAGCAGATATGACTGATACAGAGGTAATAGCATACAGTATACAGCAGATATGGGTGATACAGAGGTAATAGGATACAGTGTACAGCAGATATGACTGATACAGGGGTAATAGCATACAGTATACAGCAGATATGGGTGATACAGAGATAATAGGATACAGTGTACAGCAGATATGACTGATACAGGGGTAATAGGATACAGTATACAGCAGATATGGGTGATACAGAGATAATAGGATACAGTGTACAGCAGATATGACTGATACAGGGGTAATAGGATACAGTATACAGCAGATATGGCTGATTCAGAGGCAATAGGGTACAGTATACAGCAGATATGGGTGATAGAGGTAATAGGGTACAGTATACAGCAGATATGGGTGATAGAGGTAATATGGTACAGTATACAGCAGATATGGGTGATACAGAGGTAATAGGATACAGTATACAGCAGATATGGCTGATTCAGAGGTAATAGGATACAGTATACAGCAAATATGGGTGATACAGAGGTAATAGGATACAGTATACAGCAGATATGGCTGATTCAGAGGTAATAGGATACAGTATACAGCAAATATGGGTGATACAGGGGTAATATGTTACATTATATAGCAGATATCACTGATACTGAGATAATAGGATACTGTCCACAGCAGATATAACGGACACAGGTTTCATGTCTGCAGATTCTGGCAGGTTCCACTATGTACCATCCTGACATTTTGTAAAGCTTGTGACTTCACACAATAAGGGATTTTATGAGCTTAGAAAGAGTGTCAGTCTTCTCCATACAGCTGCTATTCTAGTTACCGGAGATAATCTGCAATACCAGACATGGCCATATACAATGGTGGTTCTGTTTCTGAATGCAAATTAGATGCATCTTTCCAATCTGAGAAAAAATATATGTGCTGGTGAAGAAGCCTTTGTCTGCTGATGTCAGCTCCATCCTGGGCAGTGAGGTCACATATCTACCTGGTTTGTGGCACCTGGGGACGTATCAGGTGAGTTACCTGTTCAGATGAGCTGCAGTGTCCGTGTAGTGTCTGCCTGGGAGCACAGGTGGCAATTGAGCAGGGAGGGTGCCTTTATATCAGACACAGGTGACACCCTTCACCTCCACACCCAGCATGGACCTCAGTGCAAGCCAGGATTGCAGGTATCCTCCCAAACAGTGCGGTGTTACACCCTCCCTGAATTATTCTGCAGTATCTCACAGACAATGGAGAAGCTCCATCACCTGCCGCAGCCTAATGCTCAGCGAATTACAAGGAGCGGTGTGTCACTGGCTTCTACCTGTGAACACTGCATGAAGAAGCTGGAAGGTATGAGAACTCTACAACTCAGAGACCTCCAAAATAACACGCTGTGCTGGGTCTACTGGAAAAGAAAGACTGGATGAGAAGGCGCTATATCATAGCACGAGAGCAAATATTAACCTTTCCATGACCAGAAGCCTTATTAAACCACAAAACTATACTGTAACTATAGGATATAACACCGCCATACGCATAAAACTGCCATACACATACCATTAACCCCTTCATGACCCAGCCTATTTTGACCTTAAAGACCTTGCCGTTTTTTGCAATTCTGACCAGTGTCCCTTCATGAGGTAATAACTCAGGAACGCTTCAATGGATCCTAGCGGTTCTGAGATTGTTTTTTCGTGACATATTGGGCTTCATGTTAGTGGTAAATTTAGGTCAATAAATTCTGTGTTTATTTGTGATAAAAACGGAAATTTGGCGAAAATTTTGAAAATTTCGCAATTTTCACATTTTGAATTTTTATTCTGTTAAACCAGAGAGTTATGTGACACAAAATAGTTAATAAATAACATTTCCCACACGTCTACTTTACATCAGCACAATTTTGGAAACAAAATTTTTTTTTGCTAGGAAGTTATAAGGGTTAAAATTTGACCAGCGATTTCTCATTTTTACAACGAAATTTACAAAACCATTTTTTTTAGGGACCACCTCACATTTGAAGTCAGTTTGAGGGGTCTATATGGCTGAAAATACCCAAAAGTGACACCATTCTAAAAACTGCACCCCTCAAGGTGCACAAAACCACATTCAAGAAGTTTATTAACCCTTCAGGTGCTTCACAGCAGCAGAAGCAACATGGAAGGAAAAAATGAACATTTAACTTTTTAGTCACAAAAATGATTTTTCAGCAACAATTTTTTTATTTTCCCAATGGTAAAAGGAGAAACTGAACCACGTACGTTGTTGTCCAATTTGTCCTGAGTACGCTGATACCTCATATGTGGGGGTAAACCACTGTTTGGGCGCACGGCAGGGCTTGGAAGGGAAGGAGCGCCATTTGACTTTTTGAATGAAAAATTGGCTGCACTCTTTAGCGGACACCATGTCACATTTGGAGAGCCCCCGTGTGCCTAAAAATTGGAGCTCCCCCACAAGTGACCCCATTTTGGAAACTAGACGCCCCAAGGAACTTATCTAGATGCATAGTGAGCCCTTTAAACCCCCAGGTGCTTCACAAATTGATCCGTAAAAATGAAAAAGTACTTTTTTTTCACAAAAAAATTCTTTTAGCCTCAATTTTTTCATTTTCACATGGACAACAGGATAAAATGGATCCTAAAATTTGTTTGGCAATTTCTCCTGAGTACACCGATACTTCACATGTGGGGGTAAACCACTGTTTGGGCACATGGTAAGGCTCGGAAGGGAAGGAGCGCCATTTGACTTTTTGAATGAAAAATTATCTCCATCGATAGCGGACACCATGTCGCGTTTGGAGAGACCCTGTGTGCTTAAACATTGGAGCTCCCCCACAAGTGACCCCATTTTGGAAACTGGACCCCCCAAGGAACTTATCTAGATGCCTAGTGAGCACTTTAAACCCTCAGGTGCTTCACAAATTGATCCGTAAAAATGAAAAAGTACTTTTTTTTCACAAAAAATTTCTTTTCGCCTCAATTTTTTCATTTTCACATGGGCAATAGGATAAAATGGATCCTAAAATTTGTTGAGCAATTTCTCCCGAGTACGCCGATACCTCATATGTGGGGGTAAACCACTGTTTGGGCACACGGCAGGGCTCGGAAGGGAAGGCGCGCCTTTTAACTTTTTGAATGGAAAATTAGCTCCAATTGTTAGCGGACACCATGTCGCATTTGGAGAGCCCCTGTGTGCCTATGCAATGGAGCTCCCCCACAAGTGACCCCATTTTGGAAACTAGACCCCCCAAGGAACTTATCTAGATGCATACTGAGCACTTTAAACCCCCAGGTGCTTCACAGAAGTTTATAATGCAGAGCCATGAAAATAAAAAAATAATTTTTCTTTTCTCAAAAATGATTTTTTAGCCTGGAATTTCCTATTTTGCCAATGGTAATAGGAGAAATTGGACCACAAATGTTGTTGTCCAGTTTGTCCTGAGTATGCAGATACCCCATATGTGGGGGTAAACCACTGTTTGGGCGCACGGCAGGGCTCAGAAGGGAAGGCACGCCATTTGGCTTTTTAAATGGAAAATTATCTCCAATCATTAGCGGACACCATGTCGCGTTTGGAGAGCCCCTGTGTGCCTAAACATTGGAGATCCCCCACAAATTACCCCATTTTGGAAACTAGACCCCCAAAGGAACTAATCTAGATGTGTAGTGAGCACTTTGAACCCTCAAGTGCTTCACAGAAGTTTATAACGCAGAGCCATGAAAATAAAAAAAAAAAATTATTTTCTCAAAAATGAATTTTAGCCCGCAATTTTTTATTTTCCCAAGGGTAACAGGAGAAATTTGACCCCAAAAGTTGTTGTCCAGTTTCTCCTGAGTACGCTGATACCCCATATGTGGGGGTAAACCACTGTTTAGGCACATGCTGGGGCTCGGAAGTGAAGTAGTGACGTTTTGAAATGCAGACTTTGATGGAATGCTCTGCGGGCGTCACGTTGCGTTTGCAGAGCCCCTGATGTGGCTAAACAGTAGAAACCCCCCACAAGTGACCCCATTTTGGAAACTAAACCCCGAAAGGAACTTATCTAGATGTGAGGTGAGCACTTTGAACCCCCAAGTGCTTCACAGAAGTTCATAACACAGAGCAGTGAAAATAATAAATACGTTTTCTTTCCTCAAAAATAATTTTTTAGCCCAGAATTTTTTATTTTCCCAAGGGTTACAGGAGAAATTGGACCACAAAAGTTGTTGTCCAGTTTCTCCTGAGTACGCTGATACCCCATGTGTGGGGGTAAACCACTGTTTGGGCACACGTGGGGGCTCAGAAGGGAAGTAGTGACTTTTGAAATGCAGACTTTGATGGAATGGTCTGCGGGCGTCACATTGCGTTTGCAGAGCCCCTGGTGTGCCTAAACAGTAGAAACCCCCCACAAGTGACCCCATTTTGGAAACTAGACCCCCAAAGGAACTTATCTAGATGTGTGGTGAGCACTTTCAACCCCCAAGTGCTTTACAGAAGTTTATAACGCAGAGCCGTGAAAATAATAAATACGTTTTCTTTCCTCAAAAATAATTTTTTAGCCCAGAATTTTTTATTTTCCCAAGGGTTACAGGAGAAATTGGACCGCAAAAGTTGTTGTCCAGTTTCTCCTGAGTACGCTGATGCCCCATGTGTGGGGGTAAACCACTGTTTGGGCACACGTGGGGGCTCAGAAGGGAAGTAGTGACTTTTGAAATGCAGACTTTGATGGAATGGTCTGCGGGCGTCACGTTGCGTTTGCAGAGCCCCTGGTGTGCCTAAACAGTAGAAACCCCCCACAAGTGACCCCATTTTGGAAACTAGACCCCCCAAGGAACTTATCTAGATATGTGGTGAGCACTTTGAACCCCCAAGTGCTTCACAGACGTTTACAACGCAGAGCCGTGAAAATAAAAAATCATTTTTCTTTCCTCAAAAATGATGTTTTAGCAAGCAATTTTTTATTTTCTCAAGGGTAACAGGAGAAATTGGACCCCAGTAATTGTTGCGCAGTTTGTCCTGAGTATGCTGGTACCCCATATGTGGGGGTAAACCACTGTTTGGGCACACGTCGGGGTTCGGAAGTGAGGGAGCACCATTTGAATTTTTGAATACAAGATTGGCTGGAATCAATGGTGGCGCCATGTTGCGTTTGGAGACCCCCTGAAGTGCCTAAACAGTGGAAACCCCTCAATTCTACCTCCAACACACCCCTAACCCTTATCCCAACTGTAGCCGTAACCCTAATCACAACCCTAACCCCAACACACCCCTAACCACAACCCTAACCCCAACACACCCCTAACCCTAACCACAACCCTAATTCCAACCCAACTCTAAGGCTATGTGCCAACGTTGCGGATTCGTATGAGATTTTTCAGCATCATTTTTGAAAAATCCGCGGGTAAAAGGCACTGCGTTTTACCTGTGGATTTACCGTGGATTTCCAGTGTTTTTTGTGCGGATTTCACCTGTGGATTCCTATTGAGGAACAGGTGTAAAACGCTGCGGAATCCGCACAAAGAATTGGCATGCTGCGGAAAATACAACGCAGCGTTCCCGCGCGGTATTTTCTGCACCATGGGCACAGCGGATTTGGTTTTCCATATGTTTACATGGTACTGTAAACCCGATGGAACACTGCTGCGAATCCGCAGCGGCCAATCCGCACCGTGTGCACATAGCCTAATTCTAAAGGTATGTGCACACGCTGCGGAAAACGCTGCGGATCCGCAGCAGTTTCCCATGAGTGTACAGTTCAATGTGAACCTATGGGAACCAAAAATCGCTGTACACATGCTGCGGAAAAACTGCACGGAAACGCAGCGGTTTACATTCCGCAGCATGTCACTTCTTTCTGCGGATTCCGCAGCGGTTTTAGAACTGCTCCAATAGAAAATCGCAGTTGTAAAACCGCAGTGAAATGCGCAGAAAAACCGCGGTAAATCCACGATAAATCGGCAGCGGTTTAGCACTGTGGATTTTTCAAATCCGCTGCGGAAAAATCCGCATAGGACCAGAATACGTGTGCACATACCGAAACCCTAACCCTAGCCCTAACCCTACCCCTAACCCTAGCCCTAACCCTACCCCTACCCCTAACCCTAGCCCTAACCCTACCCCTAACCCTACCCCTAACCCTACCCCTAACCCTAACCCTAGTTCTTACCCCAACCTTAGTGAAAAAAAAAAAAATTCTTTATTTTTTTTATTGTCCCTATCTATGGGGGTGACAAAGGGGGGGGTCATTTACTATTTTTTTTATTTTGATCACTGAGATAGGATATATCTCAGTGATCAAAATTCACTCTGGAACGAATCTGCCGGCCGGCAGATTCGGCGGGCGCACTGCACATGCGCCCGCCATTTTGGAAGATGGCGGCGCCCAGGAAAGAAGACGGACGGACCTCGGGCGGCCAGGTAAGTATAAGGGGGGGGAGATCAGGGCACGGGGGGGGGCGTCGGAGCACGGGGGGGTGGATCGGATCATGGGGGGGGGTGGATCGGAACACGGGAGGGAGGATTGGAGCACGGGGAAGGATTGGAGCACGGGGTGAGGGATCGCTGTGCGGGGGGGGTGGATCGGAGCACGGGGGGGGGGTCGCTGTGTGCGGGGGGGGATCGGAGTGCGGGGGGGTTTGATTGCAGCACAGGGGGTGTGATTGGTGCACGGGGAAGCGGACAGGAGGACGGGGGAGCGGAGCACAGGACGGAGGGGAGCGGACCACAGATCGGGGGGCTGGGGGGGCGATCGGAGGGGTGGGGTGGGTGCACATAAGTGTTTCCAGCCATGGCCGATGATATTGCAGCATCGGCCATGGCTGGATTGTAATATTTCACCAGTTTTTTAGGTGAAATATTACAAATCGCTCTGATTGGCAGTTTCACTTTCAACAGCCAATCAGAGCGATCGTAGCCACGAGGGGGTGAAGCCACCCCCCCTGGGCTAAACTACCACTCCCCCTGTCCCTGCAGATCGGGTGAAATGGGAGTTAACCCTTTCACCCGGCCTGCAGGGACGCGATCTTTCCATGACGCATATGCTGCGTCATGGGTCGGAATGGCACCGACTTTCATGACGCAGCGTATGCGTCAAAGGTCGGGAAGGGGTTAATATACACATAATACCGTCATACACATAACACCGTGTAAAAAACTAGCAGGTACATAGAATGCAGTGACACACAGGAGGCAGAACATAATATAATAAACAATGGAAAAAGCAGGGGGGTAAAATATAGATTCACGTGTGCAGGGAAGAACAGTAAAGAGAAAACTTATCAGTCTCTGGGTCCTGGAAGAAGGTGGCTGGAAGATCCCTCGGTGGTGCTGCAGGCAACGCGAGATGTCTCCAATCCGGTCTCATAGAAAAGAGAAGCACTGTCTCTGCACAGTTAAAAGTCCTCTGGGTCCTTCACCACATGGTCTCCTGGTCCGGGTATGAGATGCTGTACGGGGCAAGCCCGTGGCACAGCGGGTGAAGCAAACAGTTCAACAGTCAAGGCTGCAGGTGAAGCACACAGTTCAGCAGCCACAGTCCAGCACTCAGCATGCACTGCCTCCGCGAGGGTCAGCGGAACTGTGTTGTGAACTCCGTCTTGGTCACAGTGTGGTGTAGGGATCTCTCTGAGGTGTACAACGCTCGTCTGGATAGGATTGCAGATTGGGTAGAGTGGCCCGGATAGATGGCGTGGGTCAGTCGACAGGGAGTCAACTGTCTTGGTACTCACACGCTGATTCCCATCAAAACTCCTGTCTTTTCACGCTCAGCTCTATTTGAGTTGGATCTGCCTCCCTCTGTCAGGTGTCCTGGCCTTCTCCAGTCAGAAACTTTTCCCACATGAACAATGGTGACAGCCCTGAAGTTCCAGTCCAGACACATAAAAGGGACCGTTCGCTCGGTCCACCTCCCTACACTCCCCCACTCTTTTTGCTTGCTACTCCACGGGCGAGGTTCTTTGAGGTGTGTGCAGCGCCCCAGAGATCTGGTCATTGCAGTAACGTTGCTCTGCCACTAAGGGGAGTGATGGTACGTCTGACGGCACTAAAGGAGTTCTACTGACCAGGTATCACCAAGCACACACTACACTTCACACTCCGGCCACTAGGGGGAGCAAAAGGCTTATTTATTGGGCCACTTCTCACATTGGTAAAACTAGGGGTCGGACAGGAAGTTATGCAGAACAAAGCCTGGGAGAGCTCCAGGAAGGACCTGTCAGAACTGGGAAATCTGGCAGGTACCTAGCGAAAGGACAGATTGTTACGGAACCGCGCCTGCACTACCTTGCGGCGGTATCCTAAGAAAGGAAGGATATTGTGGAACAGTGAGAAACGAGATCAGCACAAAGGAGATCCAGTAGGAGTCGTGCCCCGAGAACGGCAACATCTTACTGAGGCGCGTAGCCGGTGGCCGGAGCACCGAAGAAGTAACAGTCTCCACGCATTACTTCAAACAGCGGCAGGACACTAAAATTACAGGTTGGCTGTCTACCATACAACACCTAAGAAGGACATAGGAGGCAGTCGTGGGAGAGGGGCGACACTAGGGTTCCAGAATAACTCCAGGCCTACCTGTCATAAAGGTGCGTCCTAGCCATAACATACCTGGGGGACGGAGAAGAGAAAGATCTAGAACGAACGAGAACAGAAGTTGTGAGGACTATCCTGAATGCTCAGCAGGGAAGCACTACAACACACAGGCGCTAGTGGGTAGACATTGATTTCCACCTGCAAAGGGAACTCTGGATGTGCCTTCGGACCGGCCAGTCTCAGACAGCCCGGTTGACAGTGCCCTGGATTGAGGATCCTGAAACCTTCAGTAAAAGGTAAAGAAACTGAACCCTGTGTCCTCGTTATTCCTCGCACTACGCACCATCACTCTTTATTGGACGCCCCTTAGCAGGGTCACGGACCGGGTCCAGCCACTGTGACAACCCCAGAACTGAGACAGGAAGGACCGGTACCAAGTAACCTGTGGCCCTGTATCTGGGGGCGATCCATGTGCGTGGCTGTCTTTTCTCCTGTATGTTTTCCTGCCAGATAAAAATGTTCTTGATCATAATGATTGGGGGGCTTGCCAGCTTTGTTTGTTCAGTGCCCCTCAGATTAGAAGAAGTAGTGGAATCCTATTGTGGAGCAGAATCTAACCATAGGGAAGGAGTCATAGATGAGCCTGTGTTCTCTGTTTCTAACCTCTCAGAGGTCCCGGGGCTTAATTCATCACTCTCTTCTTCTTCCTCTTCTTCTACCAGTGTGTGAATTGTCTCAGGGAGCTCGGACCCCTCTTCTACTGGTACTGGGTTTTTAGAGAGACAGGGTTGGAGCATGTTTGGTGAAGAGTTCAAGTGGGTGCATTCTCTTTTCCTTCAAGCTGAACTTCATGTACAGGTCCCTCAGGACTATCTCGTCTTCACCCGGTACAGGTCTTTCTCCTAACGATTTTCTAGTCTGTCCTAAGGACGTTTCTTGCGCATTAGGACACGATCCCCAACTTGAAACTCTGTTGCTCCAGATGGGGTCTTCTACGCATGCTCTAACTCCTGTAGTCTAGTCCGGACCAACCAGTGTAAGATTTGCAGGCGATGTCGATGTTCCCGAACCAGGAGGACATCTGCATCCATGGGTAGTCCTCTTCTGGATCCAATGCCAACTCAATGATTCCTGTTCCATCTCGACCAAACAGAAGAGAGTAAGGTGTATATACCATGGTTCGATGTACTTGATTATTATATATCCACACCAGTTCAGAAACGTACTCAGGCCACAGGGCCTTCCCATCCTCCTCTACAGTTCTTAGAATCTGAATTAGCGTATGGTTAAACCGTTCACAGGCACCATTACCGTGAGGATGGCATTGTGTGGTGCAGGATTTGTTGATCCGGTACATGCGATGTAGCTTATCCATTACTGTAGCTTATCCATTACTTTCCCTAAGAAACAGGCTCCTTGATCAGTGTGAATTATCTTCGGACATCCATAGAGTTGGATGAAGTTCTTGCAGATTGCGTCCTACAGGCCTCTTCCACTTTTGTTTTTAACTGGGGGTGGTAGATGAACCGTTGTAACCGTTGGAAGGTCTTTTCTGGACAAAAGTGGGCCCTTTGCTCATGTGCAGCAACGGCAATCTCTGGTAGCAACACTGTTGGGAATACAACTTGCCAGGTCACACTTAGCTCAGTCCACAGTAGTACATTTCGATATAGTAGCCCGTTTTTCATCCAAAGTTGTTTCCACTGTCGAAGGATCCATAGCGCCTCTGAAGACAGAGTACCTCTTTCTGCCGAGCTGGGAAGTCTTTGTGAAGCCACACACAGTCTCAGCAAAGCTAGTTCACCATCTTCCTGTTGAAGTTGAATCCACTCATCCCATGATCATCCCAGAATGCCTTCCTGGGCCAAAGTGTATATTTGTTCCTGCGTTGCCACCATCGTTCTGGTGGATCTCAGGATCTTCATCTTCCAGCTCTTCATCTCTTTCCCGCTCTGGCTTAGGAGTCCTCCTTCTAGACTGAGCATCAGCATGAGTGTTCTCTGCTCACCTTTTATAGACAATCCTATATCGGAACTTTGCCATTCTGGCCACCCATCACTTCCCCAGAGCCCCCTGTTTCGCATTTTCCAGGTGCACTAGCAGGTTGTTGTCAGTTCGCACCAACACTTCAGAGCCAGACAAATACTCCACAAATCTCTCCTTCATAGCCCACACCAACCCCAGCAGTTCCAACTTAAAGGAGTTGTAGTTGTCCGGATTACGTTCGGAATCGTAAAGGGACCAGCTCGCATAAGCGATCACCCGCTCTCTTCTGTCCTGCATCTGTGACAACACAGCCCCAAGTCCCAGCAGACTCTTGTCGGTGTGGAGAATGAAAGGTTGGGAGAAATCTGCATAAGCCAAGACAGGGGCTTCCAGTTCTTAGCGCCCGAAGTTACCCCTTTCAACAGCTCTATTAAAGGTTTTGCTCATTGAGCGAAGTTCTTTACAAAGCACCTATAATATCCGGTCAATCCCAGGAAGGCCCAGACATCCTTCACAGTCTCTGGAATAGGCTAGTCTTGAATCACAGTGACCTTTTCACTGGATGTCTCCAACCCTTCGCTGGAGACAACATGACCCAAGTATTCAAACAGTGTGCGGAACAAATGGCACTTCTGGGGCTTCACTTTTAGTCCGTGTTTTTGAAGACAGCCCAATAATTGTTCTAAGCGCTGCAGGTGTTTCTCAAATGAAGCCGCATAGACTACACTGTGTGCAGAATCATGGCCTCACAATACCCATTCATACAAAGAAAACACAAAACACTATTGATGTGGATAAAAATGGCTGTGTAGTTTATTTAGGATTACATAAATTAAATAAATACCAATAAATAAACTCTTCAATTAAAACCAAAGTTCCATACTTCTCCAGTAAACCAATCCACCCATATATGGGTGATTTTCCCACCAGGCCAAGGCTCAACGAGACAAGGCCCCCCCAAAACCACACAGCCATTTTTCAATTATCGACTGTAAGTCAAGGTTAAAAATGTCCAAACCAATATCTGATAAATGAACTAGATCAGGCCTATAAAGGCCTGGTAAAAAACCTTCCAATTCAAAATGCCTAAAAGAGAACCCTGAAATTAACCCCTTAATCCCATATGACGTACTATCCCGTCGAGGTGGGGTGGGCCTTAATTCCCACCGACGGGATAGTACGTCATAGCGATCGGCCGCGCTCACGGGGGGAGCGCGGACGATCGCGGCCGGGTGTCAGCTGACTATCACGGACCGCTCCCGGCACATTAACCCCCGGCGGTACAGGAAAGCATCGCGCAGGGAGGGGGCTCCCTGCGTGCTTCCCTGAGACGATCGGTACAAGGTGATATGCTCACCTTGTACCGAGCGTCTTCTCACTGCAGTCCCTGGATCCAAAATGGCCGCAGGGCTGCATCCGGGTCCTGCAGGGAGTACTTCCGGGTCAGGAGCAGGCTGCAGCTGCAGCTCTGTAAGCCTGCAGCGATGAGTGAGATCGCCGATCTCACAGAGTGCTATGCAAACTGTGAGATCGGCGATCTGTGATGTCCCCCCCTGGGACAAAGTAAAAAAGTTTTTAAAAAAATTTCCACATGTGTAAAAAAAAAAAAAAAAAAATTACTAAATAAATACATAAAAAAATATATATTATTCCCATAAATACATTTCTTTATCTAAAAAAAAAAAATAAAAAAAATAAAAGTACACATATTTAGTATTGCCGCGTCCGTAACGACCCATCCTATAAAACTGTCCCACTAGTTAACCCCTTCAGTGAACACCGTAAGGAAAAAAAAAAACGAGCCAAAAAACAACGCTTTATTATCATACCGCTGAACAAAAAGTGGAATAACACGCGATCAAAAAGACGGATGTAAATAACCATGGTATTGCTGAAAACAACATCTTGTCCTGCAAAAAACGAGCCGCCACAAAGCATAATAAGCAAAAAAATAAAAAAGTTATAGTCCTGAGAATAAAGCGATGCCAAAATAATTATTTTTTCTATAAAATAGCTTTTATCATATAAAAGCGCCAAAACATAAAAAAAGATATAAATGAGATATCGCTGTAATCGTACCGACCCGAAGAATAAAACTGCTTTATCAATTTTACCAAACGCGGAACAGTATAAACGTCTCCCCCAAAAGAAATTCATGAATAGCTGGTTTTTGGTCATTCTGCCTCACAAAAATCGGAATAAAAAGTGATCAAAAACTGTCACGTGTCCAAAAATGTTACCAATAAAAACGTCAACTCGTCCCGCAAAAAACAAGACCTCACATGACTCTGTGGACCAAAATATGGAAAAAATTATATGTCTCAGAATGTGGAGACGCAAAAACTTTTTTGCTATAAAAAAAGCGTCTTTTTGTGTGTGACAGCTGCCAATCATAAAAATCCGATATAAAAAACGTTATAAAAGTAAATCAAACCCCCCTTCATCACCCCCTTAGTTAGGGAAAAATAATAAAATTAAAAAAATGTATTTATTTCCATTTTCCCATCAGGGCTAGGGTTAGGGCTAGGGTTAGGGTTAGGGCTAGGGTTGGGGTTACGGTTAGGGCTAGGGTTGGGGCTGGTGTTAGGGCTAGGGTTAGGGTTGGGGCTAGGGTTGGGGTTAGGGTTGGGGCTAGGGTTGGGGTTAGGGATAGGGTTAGGGCTGAGGTTAGGGTTCGGAGCTAAAGTTAGGGTTAGGGTTGGGGCTAAAGTTAGGGTTAGGGTTGGGGCTAAAGTTAGGGTTAGGGTTTGGATTATATTTACGGTTGGGATTAGGGTTGGGATTAGAATTAGGGGTGTGTCAGGGTTAGGGGTGTGGTTAGGGTTACCGTTGGGATTAGGGTTAGGGGTGTTGTTGGATTAGGGTTTCAGGTAGAATTGGGGAGTTTCCACTGTTCAGGCACATCAGGGGCTCTCCAAACGCGACATGGCGTCCGATCTCAATTCCAGCCAATTCTGCGTTGAAAAAGTAAAACAGTGCTCCTTCCCTTCCGAGCTCTCCGGTGTGCCCAAACAGGGGTTTACCCCAACATATGGGGTATCAGCGTACTCAGGACAAATTGGACAACAACTTTTGGGGTCCAAGTTCTCTTGTTATCCTTGGGAAAATAAAAATGTGGGGGGCTAAAAATCATTTTTGTGGGAAAAATAAGATTTTTTTATTTTCGCGGCTCTGCGTTGTAAACTGCAGTGAAACACTTGGGGGTTCAAAGTTCTCACAACACATCTAGATAAGTTCCTTGGGGGGTCTAGTTTCCAATATGGGGTCACTTGGGGGTTTCTACTGTTTGGGTACATCAGGGGCTCTGCAAATGCAACGTGATGCCTGCAGACCAATCCATCTAAGTCTGTATTCCAAATGGCGCTCCTTCCCTTCCGAGCTCTGCCATGCGCCCAAACAGTGCTTCCCCCCACATATGGGGTATCAGCGTACTCAGGACAAATTGGACAACAACTTTTGGGGTCCAATTTATCCTGTTACCCTTGCGAAAATACAAAACTGGGGGCTGAAAAATCATTTTGTGAAAAAAAAAATTTTTTATTTTCACGGCTCTGCGTTATAAACTGTAGTGAGACACTTGGGGGTTCAAAGCTCTCAAAACACATCTAGATAAGTTCCTTAGGGGGTCTACTTTCCAAAATGGTGTCACTTGTGGGTGGTTTCAATGTTTAGGCACATCAGGGGCTCTCCAAACACAACATGGCGTCCCATCTCAATTCCAGTCAATTTTGCATTGAAAAGTCAAATGGCGCTCCTTCCCTTCCGAGCTCTGCCATGCGCCCAAACAATGGTTTACACCCACATATGGGGTATCAGCGTACTCACTCAGGACAAATTACACAACAACTTTTGTGGTCTAATTTCTTCTCTTACCCTTGGGAAAATAAAAAATTGGGGGCAAAAAGATCATTTTTGTGAAAAAATATGATTTTTTATTTTTACGGCTCTGCATTATAAACTTCTATGAAGCACTTGTTGGGTCAAAGTGCTCACCACACATCTAGATAAGTTCCTCAAGGGGTCTAATTTCCAAAATGGTGTCACTTGTGGGGGGTTTCAATGTTTAGGCACATCAGGGGCTCTCCAAACGCAACATGGCGTCCCATCTCAATTCCAGTCAATTTTGCATTGAAAAGTCAAATGGCGCTTCTTCCCTTCCGAGCTCTCCCATGCGCCCAAACAATGGTTTACACCCACATATGGGATATCCGCGTACTCAGGACAAATTGCACAACAACTTTTGTGGTCTAATTTCTTCTCTTACCCTTGGGAAAATAAAACAAATTGGAGCTGAAATAAATTTTGTGTGAAAAAAAGTTAAATGTTCATTTTTATTTAAACATTCCAAAAATTCCTGTAAAACATCTGAAGGGTTAATAAACTTCTTGAATGTGGTTTTGAGCACCTTGAGGGGTGCAGTTTTTAGAATGGTGTCACACTTGGGTATTTTCTATCATATAGACCCCTCAAAATGACTTCAAATGAGATGTGGTCCCTAAAAAAAAATGGTGTTGTAAAAATGAGAAATTGCTGGTCAACTTTTAACCCTTTGCTGGTTACTTTTATTAAGTATTTTGCATGACATATCTCTGTGATTTAAGGGTATAAAAAGTCAAAGTTGGAAAATTGCTAAATTTTCAAAATTTTTGCCAAATTTCCGTTTTTTTCTCAAATTAACGCAAGTTATATCGAATAAATTTTACCACTAACATGAAGTACAATACGTCACGAGAAAACAATGTCAGAATCGCCAAGATCCGTTGAAGCGTTCCAGAGTTATAATCTCATAAAGGGACAGTGGTCAGAATTGTAAAAATTGGCCCGGTCATTAACGTGCAAACCACCCTCAGGGCTTAAGGGGTTAAAGGGAAAAATTTCTTCATAGATTTGTTGACTCTTCTCCGTATTTTCTCCAGGAAAGAAAGATGACTATTATGCCATAAGAGTCTGGGGATGATCTCGGAAAAAAACAAAAGAAGAATAAGGCAAAATTTGCCTAATACCGATAATATCTGATCTCATAGATGATAACAAGTCAAGAGTCCTGATTTTTCCGAGATCATTACCAGACACATGAAAAATTATTAAATCGGGAGAAGGGTATTTAATTAGCCATTTTTTAACTAGCTCAACCACTGAAAACCATTTCAAACCTCGAACTCCAAACCACCAAACCTGAATATCGGAAGGATTAAAAGATAAGTTCTCTGTGTAAATTCGCTGACTAGCCCTCTTCTGGGCCCAGAAGACAAAAGAATGTCCGACTATACAGATAACTAACGGACCTAAAAGAAAACCAATAATTAATAATCATAGAGATCATGTCTAATATACAATTTGAACCTCTTGGAGTTCCATCTACCCATTTCTTTTATTCCAGACTCAGAAATCCCGGCACTATAGGCCTCAGTAGCCGCTCCGATTCTGAATGAAAGGGAAGTAATTTTAAGATGGTTCAAATCTAAAAAGCTCAAATACTTCTTCAATATAAAGTTAAATTGGAATACTGTCACCAGTGATAGGTCCCTATGAACGAACAATGGGCCTTGAATTAAAGGTCTAGTTTTAATCCAATTTGACAACCTATTCACAGGGCAAATGGCCGGGTCAGAGGCTGCGTTAATTTTCAACCTAGAACCTCTACCTAACTGATCCGTCTTTGATTTTCTAATAAACAGGATTAAAAAGGCTTCATGAATTTGAACATCCGATATCATGAGCCCTGAAGGTTTAGCTTTCTTAGCAGACACTACTTCGCGAATGCGAAGTGCACCGAAAAAAGACAGAGAAAAAATAGCGCTAAATAATAGCGCCTCATCAGAATTCAAGCAGACGTGAATGAGACTAGAGCATAAATCTCTGAGTAATGATAGAGATATAGGTCTTCTAGCATCAGGCATAAAATTAGACTTTTTAAGGCCCTTCAAAAACTGACCGGAAAAAGATTGGTTAAAGGAATGTTGCCTGAACGTTTAAGGAAAAAAGAAACCCCCGCAAGGCATTTAGCTATCGCTGAGTACGACAGACCCCTCTGGGCCATATATGCAGCAAATTTCAGCGCTGCTATTGGGTTAGAAACCAATGGGTCAAAATAATTTAATTCGCAAAAATTATTCCAATTACGCCATGCGGCTGAATAGTCAGCCCATGATCTCTCAGATAAAGAATGTTTAATAAAATGCGGTATTAAATTGTAATCACGTCCCAGATTGAAGGGGATAAGAAGGTTGCTTCTGAGTCCGCACTGGGAACCTGCAGAAAAAAATGTGACCACTGACGATTAAGCAAAGAGTCCGTTAAACTTAGAAGTTTACTCTGTCCTAAATTAGCCTTCAGCCATATATTACATTTTAGGCATAAAAACACTAATTGTCTCAAGATTTTGGCTACAACAGTATTTTTTGAAGATAAAGTATTAATGGCAAAAACCACCGCCTGGTTAGAGGAAAGAAATAAAATTCTAGAGTTCTGCATTAGTGACCCCCATGTATAAATTCCAGCAAAAATAGAAAAAATCTCTAGGAGTGTCAAATTGAAAACTAAACTCAGCTCAGCTCAGACACCCAATTCGTAGGCCATTGGAAAGAAGTCCAATGGGAAATAAAAAAGATGCTACTGCCGAGATGCTTATCAAAAGAAAAAACAAACGGAAAAGAATCAGCTGAGACAAAAGATGACTGCCACAAAGATCTGCCGTTATACTCTGATAAAAAGGAGAGCCATAATCTAGCATCCTCCTTCAGGTCAGAACGAATCCTAATATGAAAATGAGGTGAAGATACGCCTTTGGTGGCATCATATAAACTTCTACAAAAAACCCGACCCATTAGAATAACCCGAACCGCAAAATTCAATAATCCTAGCAAGGATTGAAGTTCTTTAAGAGTAACCTTATCTTTCGACAAAAAATTAGATAAAGCAGTGCGAAGTTTCAAAAATTTTCCAACCGGAAGTCGAGATTCCATTTTTTGGGAATCCAGAGTGATTCCCAAAAACTCAATGGATCTAGAAGGACCAACTGTCTTTTCATGGGCTATAGGGACACCGAAGTATTCGCACATATGATTAAATTTATTAAGGGCGTCCTCACATGTGGGGGAGCCGAAAGGACCAATAAACAAAAAATCGTCTAAATAATGGAGGATACCCGCGTCTTTGCAATTATTTTGCAAAACCCAATGAAGAAAAACTTTCAAAATAAAAGCAAGACAAGGAAAAACCCATGGGCAAGCACTTATCGTAAAAGAAACAATCATCAAAATAAAAACCTAGGGAATTAAAACCGGACGGGTGGACGGGGAGGAGTCAGAAAGCAGACTTAATGTCCGACTTGGACATCAAGGCATTGCAGACGAATTTTTTAAGGATCTCTAATGCAGAATCAAATGAAGAGTAAGATACTGAAACTAAGGACTTATCCACTTCATCATTCAGAGATGAACCGGATGGGTGGGATAAGGGATGAATTAATCGAAATGAGCCCTCGTCTTTTTTGGGTACTATACCCAAAGGAGATACACGAAAATTAAGAAACGGAGGTGTTTCAAAAGGGCCTGCAACTCTGCCTAGCTGGATTTCATTAATAATTTTATCCCTAGCAACCTCCAGGTTGGCCTTTAAGGAAGGTAAATTAGGAACGACTAAACAGCCCTCCCCTTTAAATTGAGGCACAAAAATTCCTTCAGAAAAACCATAAAACAACAATTCACTGATCACCCGATCTGGAAATTTGTTTAACCATGGGGACATGTTTGCCAGAATCACTGGTGTCTGTGCTTTTTGTAATGTGCTCTTTAGCAGAGGACTGCTGAGCGGCTTGTTTCTTGAAGCATTTAGCCATTGGGTGTGAGTTTCCACAGAATGAACATTTGTGGCGGAATCTGCAATTGTTGTTCTACTTGCAAAAGGAATCATTAAAAGCTAAACAAACGCCACGTTTCAAAGTGCTAGAGGGGGTCTGCTTAACATTACTATGTCTCTGTGGAAGCATAAGGTTAATCCACAAACCAATATCCTTCACTCCCCAATGGAGCTCAGGATGAACCGATAATTTGTGCCTGAAAGCTTCATCATAATTCAGCCAAGCGAACCCGCCGAAGTTCCGATAAGCTTCCAGTATGATATCTAGGTGTTGGAATAATTTGCTGCAGAGATGGGGGAATTTTTCACCCAGGACTGCAGCAAAAATGGCAAATGCTTGTACCCAATTGTTGAATGATTTAGAATTGGTGCGTTTAAATTCATCTGAATCAGCTTTATCATCCTTCTTATCTGATTTAACAAGCTGATCCTTTTTAGGCAGTAAAGAGAAAATATCAACGTATTGATTATTCTAAAAGAGCTCTTTAACAGAAGAGCTTAAGTGGAATCCCAAAGGAGATAATTCACAAGTCAGAGCATCTTTAAATGTATTAGTAAGAATAGTGTTAGCGGGTAACGTGTCAGAGACTGCAGCACTATGCACATCTGATGTGCGTGCAGTAGAAGGAATAACTTCCTTCAAAGTATCAGCCAACACTTTCCTTAATAATAGTTGTGAGCTGTGAGTGAGGGACAGACATAGGTAAATTAGTAGTCTCACCCCTCGATGAATGATGCCCAGTCCTGGGGTCTCTGCAGCAGCTGGAGCTCAAACCCTCCATGTAGGGCAAGCTCATGCGAGCAGCTGCTGCAGACGGCGACTCCTCTTCATCCTCATCCGATTGCGATGGCACAGGTTCGTCCCGAATAATGGCGTGGACCGCCGATGTGGAGGCTGCTGCCGCTGCGGGAGCAGCTGACACCGTAGCGCTTTTACGGCCGCGGTGAGATGCGGACCTCCCATCCGGAACAGCTGAGGAGGACGGAGCTCCGTTCTGGTGCTGGCTGTGGAAGTCTCGCGCTGGGCTGCGAGACTTCTGGGGAGGGCGGCGCCGCGACTTTCCCTTCACTTCCTGTCTGGAGCGGCCGGAGGCAGTCGGCGACGCTGAAGGGGAATAGGGGACCCTCTGTCCCCTGAGCCGCACTGAAGCAGGAGATGCCGGCGGGACCAGGGAGGCTTGACACGGCGGCTGGAGGGAAGCTTCTGGAGGAGGAGGGACCGACTCAGCTGCTGCCGAGGAAGGTTCTATAGCAAGGCAGCGCTGAAGCCATTCCACTCCACCCTCGGCGCCGGCTCTGGTCAGGAGTTGCTGCAGGAGATTCTCCATCCTCAGGTTCTTCTTCTTTTCTTCTTTCTCCAGCAGAATGACCAAAAACCCCTGAAACCAGGGTTTATATACACAAAAATTGGGCGCCAAACACCCTAACAGCCAATAAAAACGGCTAAAAAAGGCGCCAGGCAGACCAGAAAAAACTGGATATAACCAGTTTCTAATCTCCTCACCTGACTGACCTGACCTTTAGATGACCCATCAGTAAAGAATGCCATATTACTACCAATAGGGTCTATGAGGCCATGAGACCCCCGCTGCATTCTTTCTGTGTTTACGCGGGGAGCAACATTAGGCAAGTTATATTTTGATCACATGATACTTTTTATACTTGTCATACTCCAAGCTGTTCAGGCTTGAAAGCCAACTACCAATTAGTAATCAGGTGATGTGCATCTCTGTAATGAGGAGGGGTGTTGTCTGACATCAAAACCCTATATAAGATGTGCTTAATTATTAAGAAACTTTCTTTCCATTGGCAAAATGGGTCAGAAGAGAGATTTGACGGGCTCTGAAAAGTCAAAAATTGTGAGATGTGTGTCAAACAGAAATCAGTCCCAGGAGCGCTGAAGGAAACTCAGACAACATATGTCGTTTGCCACAACGCGTTGTTAAGGACCGGCGGAACGCACCAAGTATAGATGATATGAAACTAGGTGCGTTCGCAGTCCGAGGTCCACCGTGCAGGTAAAAGACCCTGCTGCTAGTAAGACGGACTATATGGCGGTACTAAGAATACACACATGGGTTAACTTCACCCTGCGTGAAGGAAGCGATCCTGTTGCGTCACAGGAGCGCAGTTGTCATGATCCTAATGGCAGGGGATCACAAAAGGACAAGCACAAAAAACAAAACAAGCTCTAGGGTGATGGAAACTGAGCTGACCGCGATCCTGAACCTCAACACACAACTAGCTGTAGCCGGGGAACGTGCCTACGATGATTCTAGACGTCTCGCACCAGCCGAAGAACTAACTTTCCCTATTAGAAGAAACACAGACCTCTCTTGCCTCCAGAGAAACACCCCACAGAAATAGCAGCCCCCCACATGTAATGACGGTGAAATGAGAGGAAAGCACATATGTAGTTATGAAAACAGATTCAGCAAAATGAGGCCCGCTAAAGCTAGATAGCAGAGGATACAAAAGTGAACTGCGCGGTCAGCGAAAAACCCTACAAAAAACCATCCTGAAATTACTTGAACTCCTGTTCCAACTCATGGAACATGAGGAGTAATATCAGCCCACTAGAGCAACCAGCAAAAAGGAATCACATATCTGCAAGCTGGACTAAGACAAAAATTAAGCAAAACGTGGAACAGGAAAATCAAAAACTTAGCTTGTCCTGAAGAATACAGAAGCGGGAAGCAGAGGTAACAAGACACACTGATTACATTGATAGCCGGCGAGGAAATGACAAGAAAGCCAGGTTAAATAGGAAACTCCCATATCCTGATAGAACAGGTGGACACCAGAGACCGCAGAGAACACAAGTCACCCAGTACCATCTGTAACCACGAGAGGGAGCCCAAAAACAGAATCCACAACAGTACCCCCCCCTTGAGGAGGGGTCACCGAACCCTCACGAGAACCACCAGGGCGACCAGGATGAGCCCTATGAAATGCACGGACCAAATCAGCAGCATGAACATCAGAGGCAACCACCCAAGAATTATCCTCCTGACCATAACCCTTGCACTTGACCAAATATTGGAGTTTCCGTCTGGAAACATGAGAATCCAAGATCTTCTCCACAACATACTCCAATTCTCCCTCCACTAGCACCGGAGCAGGAGGCTCAAGCGAAGGAACAACAGGTACCTCATACTTCCGCAACAAGGACCGATGGAACACATTATGAATAGCAAACGATGCCGGGAGATCCAAACGAAACGACACAGGGTTAAGAATTTCCAAGATCCTATAGGGACCGATGAACTGAGACTTGAACTTAGGAGAAGAGACCTTCATAGGAACAAAACGAGAAGACAACCACACCAAGTCCCCAACACGAAGTCGAGGACCCACGCGGCGACGGCGATTAGCAAACTGCTGAGCCCTCTCCTGGGACAACTTCAAATTGTCCACCACATGACTCCAAATCTGATGCAACCTATCCACCACCATGTCCACTCCAGGACAATCAGAAGGCTCCACCTGACCAGAGGAAAAACGAGGATGAAACCCCGAATTACAAAAGAAAGGAGAAACCAAGGTAGCAGAACTAGCCCGATTATTAAGGGCAAATTCGGCAAGCGGCAAAAAGGTAACCCAGTCATCTTGATCAGCAGAAACAAAACACCTTAAATAAGTTTCCAAGGTCTGATTAGTTTGTTCCGTCTGGCCATTCGTCTGAGGATGGAATGCAGACGAAAAGGACAAATCAATGCCCATCTTAGCACAGAACGTCCGCCAAAATCTAGACACAAACTGGGATCCCCTGTCAGAAACGATGTTCTCCGGAATCCCATGCAAACGAACCACGTTCTGAAAAAACAGAGGGACCAACTCAGAGGAGGAAGGCAACTTAGGCAAGGGTACCAGATGAACCATCTTAGAAAAGCGGTCACACACAACCCAGATGACGGACATTTTTTGAGAGACAGGGAGATCCGAAATAAAGTCCATGGAAATGTGCGTCTAAGGCCTCTTCGGAATAGGCAAAGGTGACAACAATCCACTGGCCCGAGAACAGCAAGGCTTAGCCCGAGCGCAAACTTCACAAGACTGCACAAAAGAACGCACATCCCTCGACAAGGAAGGCCACCAAAAAGACCTGGCCACCAAGTCTCTAGTACCAAATATTCCAGGATGACCTGCCAACGCAGAAGAATGGACCTCGGAGATGACTCTACTGGTCCAATTATCCGGAACAAACAGTCTTTCAGGCGGACAACGATCAGGTTTATCCGCCTGAAACTCCTGCAAAGCACGTCGCAAGTCTGGGGAGACAGCCGACAAAATCACCCCATCCCTAAGGATACCAGTGGGCTCAGAATTTCCAGGGGAGTCAGGCACAAAACTCCTAGAAAGAGCATCCGCCTTCACATTCTTTGAACCTGGCAGGTATGAAACCACAAAATCGAAACGGGAGAAAAACAGTGACCAACGAGCCTGTCTAGGATTCAGACGCTTGGCAGACTCAAGGTAAATCAGATTTTTGTGATCAGTCAAGACCACCACACGATGTCTAGCACCCTCAAGCCAATGACGCCACTCCTCAAATGCCCACTTCATGGCCAAAAGCTCCCGATTACCAACATCATAATTCCGCTCAGTGGGCGAAAACTTTCTAGAAAAGAACGCACATGGCTTCATCACTGAGCAATCGGAGCTTCTCTGTGACAAAACCGCCCCCGCTCCAATCTCGGAAGCATCAACCTCAACCTGAAAAGGAAGCGAAACATCTGGCTGACGCAACACAGGAGCAGAAGAAAACCGGCGCTTAAATTCCTGAAAGGCCTCCACAGCCGCAGGAGACCAATCAGCCACATCAGCACCCTTCTTAGTCAAATCCGTCAAAGGCTTAACAACACTAGAAAAATTAGTTATGAAACGACGATAAAAATTAGCAAAGCCCAAGAACTTCTGTAGACTCTTAAGAGATGTAGGCTGCGTCCAGTCACAAATAGCCTGAACCTTGACGGGATCCATCTCAATAGTAGAAGGGGAAAAAATATACCCCAAAAAAGAAATCTTCTGGACTCCAAAGAGACACTTTGAACCTTTTACAAACAAAGAATTGGCCCGCAGGACCTGAAACACCTTCCTGACCTGCTGAACATGGGACTCCCAGTCATCCGAAAAAACCAAAACATCATCCAAATACACAATCATAAATTTATCCAGATATTCACGGAAAATATCGTGCATAAAGGACTGGAAGACAGAAGGAGCATTAGAAAGTCCAAAAGGCATCACCAAATACTCAAAATGGCCCTCAGACGTATTAAATGCGGTTTTCCACTCATCACCCTGCTTTATCCGCACAAGATTATACGCACCCCGAAGATCAATCTTAGTGAACCATTTAGCCCCCTTAATGCGAGCGAACAAATCAGTCAACAATGGCAAAGGATACTGATATTTAACTGTAATCTTATTCAAAAGACGGTAATCTATACAAGGCCTCAAGGAACCATCTTTTTTGGCCACAAAAAAAAAACCTGCTCCCAAAGGGGACGAAGATGGACGGATATGTCCCTTTTCCAAGGACTCCTTAACATAATCCCGCATAGCAGTATGCTCTGGCACTGACAGATTGAACAAACGACCTTTAGGAAATTTACTGCCAGGAATCAAATCTATAGCACAATCGCAATCCCTGTGAGGAGGAAGCGAATTGAGCTTAGGCTCCTCAAAAACATCCCGATAATCAGACAAAAATACCGGAACCTCAGAAGGAGTAGATGAAGCGATAGAAATCGGAGGTGCATCATCATGAACCCCCTGACATCCCCAGCTTAACACAGACATCGTTTTCCAGTCCAAGACTGGGTTATGAGTTTGTAACCATGGCAGACCAAGCACTAAGACATCATGTAAATTATACAGTACCAGGAAGCAAATCACCTCCTGATGAACGGGAGTCATAAGCATGGTCACTTGTGTCCAGTACTGAGGTTTATTCATAGCCAAAGGTGTAGAGTCAATTCCTTTCAAAGGAATAGGGACTTCCAGAGGCTCCAGACTAAACCCACAGCAGTTGGCAAATGACCGATCCATAAGACTCAGGGCAGCGCCTGAATCCACATAGGCATCGACGGAAATGGCTGATAATGAACAAATCAGAGTTACAGACAGAATGAACTTAGACTGTAAAGTACTAATGGCAACAGACTTATCAACCTTTTTTGTGCGTTTAGAACATGCTGATATAACATGAGCTGAATCACCACAATAAAAACACAACCCATTTTTCCGCCTATAGTTTTGCCGTTCACTTCTGGACTGAATTCTATCACATTGCATTGTCTCAGGTGCCTGTTCAGAAGACACCGCCAAATGGTGCACAGGTTTGCGCTCCCGTAAAAGCCGATCAATCTGAATCGCCATAGTCATAGACTCATTCAGACCTGTAGGCGCAGGGAACCCCACCATGACATCTTTAATGGCCTCAGAAAGGCCATCTCTGAATCTTGCAGCCAGGGCGTACTCATTCCACTGAGTAAGCACCGACCATTTCCGAAATTTCTGACAATATATTTCTGCTTCATCTTGCCCCTAAGAGAGAGCCAATAAAGCTTTTTCAGCCTGAATCTCTAGGTTAGGTTCCTCATAGAGCAAACCCAATGCCAGAAAAAACGCATCCACATTGAGCAACGCAGGATCCCCTGGTGCCAATGCAAATGCCCAATTCTGAGGGTCACCCCGCAGGAAAGATATAACAATCTTGACTTGCTGAGCAGGGTCTCCAGAAGAGCGAGATTTCAAAGAAAGAAACAACTTGCAATTGTTCCTAAAATTCAGAAAACTAGATCTATCTCCAGAAAAAAACTCTGGGATAGGAATTCTAGGTTCAGACATAGGAGCATGTACAACAAAATCTTGTATATTTTGAACCTTAGCAGCAAGATTATTCAGGCTGGAAGCCAAACTCTGGACGTCCATGATAAACAGCTGAGGTCAGAGCCATTCAAGGATTAAGAGGAGGTAAGACGCAGCCAGGCTGCAATTAAGGCTATGCAGCAAACTCTGAGGGGAAAAAAAAAAAAAAAAAAACACTTCCTCAGACTACTTTTCCTCCTACTTCAGCCAATACGATTACCACTTTTTGGCCGGCTATACTGTCATGATCCCAATGGCAGGGGATCACAAAAGGACAAGCACAAAAAACAAAACAAGCTCTAGGGTGATGGAAACTGAGCTGACCGCGATCCTGAACCTCAACACACAACTAGCTGTAGCCGGGGAACGTGGCTACGATGATTCTAGACGTCTCGCACCAGCCGAAGAACTAACTTTCCCTATTAGAAGAAACACAGACCTCTCTTGCCTCCAGAGAAACACCCCACAGAAATAGCAGCCCCCCACATGTAATGACGTTGAAATGAGAGGAAAGCACATACGTAGTTATGAAAACAGATTCAGCAAAATGAGGCCCGCTAAAGCTAGATAGCAGAGGATACAAAAGTGAACTGCGCGGTCAGCGAAAAACCCTACAAAAAACCATCCTGAAATTACTTGAACTCATGTTCCAACTCATGGAACATGAGGAGTAATATCAGCCCACTAGAGCAACCAGCAAAAAGGAATCACATATCTGCAAGCTGGACTAAGACAAAAATTAAGCAAAATGTGGAACAGGAAAATCAAAAACTTAGCTTGTCCTGAAGAATACAGAAGCGGGAAGCAGAGGTAACAAGACACACTGATTACATTGATAGCCGGCGAGGAAATGACAAGAAAGCCAGGTTAAATAGGAAACTCCCATATCCTGATAGAACAGGTGGACACCAGAGACCGCAGAGAACACAAGTCACCCAGTACCATCTGTAACCACCAGAGGGAGCCCAAAAACAGAATCCACAACACGCAGTACCGCACATAGAGCAAGAAGTCAGCGAACTCAACCCCTACACAGGATTGAAGTCCGATTAGACACTTGCTGGCACAACACCGCAACTGGGTGTGTAAGGAAACTTATAAAATAGAATCTATAGGCACGAGAGTGCGTGCGGTGCCGCATTGACGGACGCCACTAACCACCCAGGCTTGGGTAAGGAAAGCGCAGAGGAAGCGCACGGCGCCGTACTGGTGGACACAGCAACAGGATGCTGTGATGTGTGTTACGTGCAGATGGCTAGTCGGGCGCTAGATAGCTACCATCATCCGCGAGCAGTCAACAACTCTAGGGAGGGATACTTAGGAGCTTTCATCCATCGACATACATCCATCTACACACACACATAATATCAAGACAGTACTAGCGCATGGCCGTGCGGTCATGGGCAGTTTATATAGTTGCAGCACAGGAAGCTGCTACAGAAGTTTTGCCCTTTCAGGACCTGCCAGGAGGACCAATGGGATGTGCTGCAGTACCTGAGCATGTGACCCTCGATCTCCAACGGGAGATCTTGCCCTGGGCATGCTCAGTGTGTGCAAATAAGGACTTAGTCCCAGAGAAGCCCGCTCGCCGCAGATCAGTGCAGGGTACAACAGGAGAGCAAGAAAAGGCAGCAGTAACCCCTTGCACAGAATCAGTCCCAGCGAGACGCTGGGAGCGACGCCTCCGCTGAGCAGAGCCCACTGCGGCCGAAGCAGAATGGGAGACCGCAGCAGACATGGATCGAGATTCCCCCTGTGCAGCAGAGGAAACTCGACTCCTAACATTACCCCCCCTCCTAGGGCCCCCACTCCTTGGGCCTCGCTAAGTTCGAAGGCAGCAATAAGCTGCGGAGCCCGAATGTGCTCAGCAGGCTCCCAGGACCTATCCTCAGGGCCGTAACCCTTCCAGTCCACCCAAAAAAATTTTTTGCCACGTACCCCCAAGATAGCGTTCACCTCGAAATCGTCCGTAGACTGACCCGATGTCTCGGCAGATGACTCAGAAAACCGGGACATGTATACGGGCTTAAGGAGGGACACATGAAAGGTGTCGGTAATACCAAGGCGTGGAGGAAGGGCCAGACGGTAGACCACAGGATTAACCTGTTCGAGGACCTTGAAGGGACCCAAGTAGTGAGGAGCAAACTTAGTGGACTCAACTCGCAGCCTGATGTTACGGGTGGAGAGCCACACTAAATCGCCAGGAGCAAAGGTCGGGGCAGGGCGCCGATGTGCATCGGCGGAGGACCTCATTCTCTCCTTAGAGGCCCGAATGGCATCCTGATTGCGGTCCCAAATATCCCGTGCCTCCACAGCCCAGTCTGCCACCCTGGAGTCTGCGGAAGACACGTGCATAGGCACAGGTACCCGTGGATGCTGACCATAGTTGAGGAGGAATGGGGTTTGTCCAGTGGAGTCGGCTACGGCGTTGTTCAGCGCAAACTCTGCCCATGATAGCAAGGATGCCCAGTCATCCTGCCTGGCTGAAACAAAATGTCGCAGGTATGTGACCAAGGTCTGGTTGGCCCTCTCTACCAACCCATTCGTCTCGGGATGATAAGCGGAAGAGAGATTCAACTCAATACTGAGAAGACGACAAAGCTCTCTCCAGAACCGAGACGCAAACTGGGGACCCCGGTCACTGACAATTTTGTCAGGCATACCATGTAGGCGGAAGATGTGTTTAATGAACAACGCTGCCAAGGCCCGTGCAGAAGGTAACCGTGGTAGCGGCACCAAATGCACCATTTTTGAGAAATGATCAGTGATGACCCAAATGATGGTACAGCCGCGAGACTTGGGTAAGCCCACGACAAAGTCCATCCCGACCATCTCCCAGGGCCTATCTGCCACCGGCAAGGGATAGAGCAACCCAGCTGGCCTTTGACACGGAGATTTATTTTTGGCGCAGGAGACACACGCCAGAATATAATCCCTGACATCCCGGACCATATGCGGCCACCAGTACGTCCTCGCCAGTAGCTCAGATGTCCTTTTTGTCCCAAAGTGTCCACCCACCCTGGACGAATGAGCCCAAGAGAGAACCTCCGGTCGCAAATTAATGGGCACAAAAGTCTTGCCCGGAGGCACAGACTCTAGCGAAACCGGCGCGACGGTTCTCAGGCTCTCAGAAGGGACAATAAACCGAGGCTCCTCTTCCTCCTCCTCAGTTGACATAAGGGAGCGAGAGAGAGAGTTGGCACGAATATTCTTCTCCCCGGCGAGATAATGCAGAGTAAAATGGAACCGGGAGAAAAATAAGGACCATCTGGCCTGACGAGAATTCAGCCGCTGGGCTGTGTGTAAATACACCAAATTTTTGTGGTCCGTGAAAACCTGGAAGGGAAACCGTGCACCTTCCAGAAGATGTCTCCACTCTGAAAAGGCCAACTTCATTGCTAGCAACTCCCTATCCCCGATGGAGTAATTTCTCTCAGCTGATGTGAAGGTCTTAGAGAAGAAGAAGCATGGATGCTTCCGACCTTGAGCATCCTTTTGATAGAGGACTGCTCCAGCACCAACGGATAAGGCATCCACCTCCATTAGGAATGGCTTATCCACATCGGGGCGATGTAAGATGGGAGCGCTAGCAAAATGAGACTTAACAGAAGTGAAGGCCTTGGAGACCTCTTCCGACCACAAGTTGGGATTCGCTCCCTTCTTGGTGAGGGCCACCAAGGGAGCTACCAGAGTTGAGAAGTGGGGAATGAACTGGCGGTAATAATTAATGAACCCCATAAAACGCTGCAACGCCTTAAGAGAATGGGGCTCTTGCCAGTCCATCACAGCCTGTAGTTTGGCAGGATCCATAGCCAATCCCTGGGCGGAGATGATATAGCCCAGGAATGGTAAAGACTCCTGCTCAAACATACACTTCTCCAACTTTGCATAGAGAGAATTTGACCGTAAGAGGTCGAAGACTCTGCCAACATCTCTCCGGTGGGAGTCAATATCTGGAGAAAAGATGAGAATATCATCCAGATAGACTACAACCGAGGTGGAAAGCATATCCCGGAAGATGTCGTTGACAAAGTCTTGGAAAACAGCTGGGGCATTACAGAGCCCGAAGGGCATCACCAGATACTCATAGTGCCCATCTCTGGTGTTAAACGCCGTTTTCCATTCGTCCCCCTCACGGATGCAAATCAGGTCGTAAGCACCCCGCAGATCTAATTTAGTAAACACTCTAGCTCCCCGAAGCCTATCGAAGAGCTCGGATATCAAGGGCAAAGGATACTTGTTCTTAACGGTGATAGCGTTAAGACCCCTGTAGTCTATGCATGGACGTAGTTCCCCATTCTTCTTCTGCATGAAGAAGAACCCTGCCCCAGCAGGTGACACTGACTTCCTGATGAACCCTCTTGCCAGATTCTCTTGAATGTACTGAGACATGGCCTCCGTCTCCGGGAGAGATAATGGATAAACTCAACCCCGGGGAGGCTCTGCACCAGGCAAGAGATCGATAGGACAGTCATAAGGGCGATGGGGCGGAAGGGTCTCCGCCGCCTTTTTGGAGAACACGTCTGCATAAGACCAGTATTGCTTGGGAAGAGAGGAAAGATCTGCGGGCACCTCAGTAGTGGCAACCTGAACGCACTCTCGGTGACACCTACCCCCACATGATTCACCCCATCCCAGAATTCTGCCTGAGGACCACTCGATGTGAGGAGAGTGGAACCGTAACCAAGGTATCCCCAACAGGACCTCATCAATCCCCTCGGGAATGATGAGCAGAGATATAATCTCCTGATGGGATGGTGACATGGACAGAGTAAAAGGGATGGTCTGATGTGTTATCTGTGCGGGGAGTGTCGACCCATTCACCACTCGTACCGTTACTGGTTGAGGTAGCATAATCAGGGGTATTGCGTGACGTTGGGCGATGGCAGAAGACATAAAATTGCCTTCCGTCCCAGAATCCACGCAGAGCTCTACCGAGTGGGAGGATGAGCCAAAAGTTATTGTCCCCTTAAAGGACAATTTGGAGGCAAACGTCGCCGTGTCTAGTGCACCTCCACCTACTACCACTAGACGCTGACGTTTCCTCGACCGCTGGTGACATCTGGTGGCAAGATGTCCTGACTGTTGGCAAACATGGCAAACCTGGAGTGCACAAGTGGTCCGGGACTTAGATCCCGCTCGAGACACTACCTTAGGTTCATGGGACTCAGGAGCCTGGACTGGAGTTTCCAAAGGTTTGGCGAAGGTGGGAGCCAGCCGAAACCTCTGCCTACACTGGGCTCGCTCTAACCTCCGCTCGTGAAAACGGAGGTCAATACGAGTAGACACTGTTATTAATTCTTCCACTGTGGCGGGAATCTCCCTAGTGGCCAGGGCGTCCTTAACGTGGTCAGCCAGCCCCCTCCAAAATATAGGAATAAAAGGTTTATCCGACCACTCCAGCTCAGATGCTAGAGTGCGGAAGCGGACGGCAAAATGGCTGACCAAGGACGAGCCCTGAGTCAATGCCAACAGTTGGAGCGCCGTATCATGGGTGACACGAGGTCCTAAAAAGACCTGTTTCAGAGTGCTCAGGAATAACAGAGCACTCTGCACCACATGATCGCCACGCTCTAACAGCGGCGTAGCCCACTGCAACGCCCTGTCCGACGGTAAAGATACGATAAAGCCCACCTTAGCCCGCTCTGTAGGGAAACGAGAGGCCAGAAGCTCGAGATGTATTGAGCACTGACTCACGAAACCCCTACAGGACTTACTGTCACCAGAAAATTTCTCTGGTAGCGGGAGGCGAGATAGCGTCGGTACAGGGGCGGCAGTGGACAAGGTAGCTGCAGCCACACTTGCAGCCTGAACAGCGACAGCAGTAACATCCACAGCTGAGGTTGAACGCTCAAGAGCCGCCAACCTTCCCTCCAGCTGCTGGATGTACCGCTGTAAACGCTGATCGTCCGTCATTACTAGCCAGACCTTGGCGCTAGTATTATGTTAAGGACCGGCGGAACGCACCAAGTTTAGATGATATGAAACTAGGTGCGTTCGCAGTCCGAGGTCCACCGTGCAGGTAAAAGACCCCGCTGCTAGTAAGACGGACTATATGGTGGTACTAAGAATACACACATGGGTTAACTTCACCCTGCGTGAAGGAAGCGATCCTGTTGCGTCACAGGAGCGCAGTACCGCACATAGAGCGCGAGCAAGAAGTCAGCGAACTCAACCCCTACACAGGATTGAAGTCCGATTAGACACTTGCTGGCACAACACCACAACTGGGTGTGTAAGGAAACTTATAAAATAGAATCTATAGGCACGAGAGTGCGTGCGGTGCCGCACTGACGGACGCCACTAACCACCCAGGCTTGGGTAAGGAAAGCGCAGAGGAAGCGCACGGCGCTGTACTGGCGGACACAGCAACAGGACGCTGTGATGTGTGTTACGTGCAGATGGCTAGTCGGGCGCTAGATAGCTACCATCATCCGCGAGCAGTCAACAACTCTAGGGAAGGATACTTAGGAGCTTTCATCCATCGACATACATCCATCTACACACACACATAATATCAAGACAATACTAGCGCATGGCCGTGCGGTCATGCGCAGTTTATATAGTTGCAGCACAGGAAGCTGCTACAGAAGTTTTGCCCTTTCAGGACCTGCCAGGAGGACCAATGGGATGTGCTGCAGTACCTGAGCATGTGACCCTCGATCTCCAACGGGAGATCTTGCCCTGGGCATGCTCAGTGTGTGCAAATAAGGACTTAGTCCCAGAGAAGCCCGCTCGCCGCAGATCAGTGCAGGGTACAACAGGAGAGCCAGAAAAGGCAGCAGTAACCCTTTGCACAGAATCAGTCCCAGCAAGACCCTGGGAGCAACGCCTCCGCTGAGCAGAGCCCACTGCGGCCAAAGCAGAATGGGAGACCGCAGCAGACACGGATCAAGATTCCCCCTGTGCAGCAGAGGAAACTCGACTCCTAAGGCTACGTTCACATTAGCGTTGCGCGCCGGTGCAACGGCGACACGATGCACCAAAAACGCGCGCAAAAACGCTGCGTTTTGCGACGCGTGCGTCGTTTTTTGACGAAAATCGGACGCACGAAAAATGCAACTTGTTGCATTTTCTTGCGTCCGACGTTAGCGTCGGAAACGACGCACGTGTCGAAAAACGCTAACAAAAAAACGCACGCGTCCCCTATGTTAAACATAGGGGCGCGTCGCCGCTGCGTCGCCGCTGCGTCGCCGACGCAACAGCAATGCACATTAGCGTAACGCTAATGTGAACGTAGCCTAACACGCGTTTCAACGGTAAACACCGTCTTCTTCAGGTGGGAGTTTATTAATGGGAACAGGAAGGCAGTATTTAAACAATAAACAGCCAATTACAATGCTGTTTACAGATTTACAAATTTAAAGGAACATTCACTGATAAATATAATCAAACAATAATCACATAAATTCAAAATATTAAAATCATGAAAACAAGGTTTTTTTTTTAATTTTATTTTACCCCCTTCCCGACCCATGACGCCACGTAGGCGTCATGAAAGTCGGTGCCATTCCGACCCATGACGCCTATGCGGCGTCATGGAAAGATCGCGTCCCTGCAGATCGGGTGAAAGGGTTAACTCCCATTTCACCCGATCTGCAGGGACAGGGGGAGTGGTAGTTTAGCCCAGGGGGGGTGGCTTCACCCCCTCATGGCTACGATCGCTCTGATTGGCTGTTGAAAGTGAAACTGCCAATCAGAGCGATTTGTAATATTTCACCTATTATAACGGGTGAAATATTACAATCCAGCCATGGCCGATGCTGAAATATCATCGGCCATGGCTAGAAATACTAATGTGCCCCCACCCCACCCCACCGATCGCCCCCGCAGCCCCCCGATCTGGCCGGTACACTGCTTCGGCTCCCCTCCGTCCAGTGCTCCGCTCCCCCCCGTGCTCTTGTCCGCTCCCCCCGTGCTCCAATCACCCCCCCTGCACTCCGATCCACAACCCCCGGTGCTCCGTTCCACCCCCCCGTGCTCCATTCCAGCCCCCCCGTGCTCCGTTCCAGCCCCCCCGTGCTCCGTTCCACCCCTCCCGCGCTCTGATTCCCCCCCCCCCGTGCTCAGATCCCCCCCCGTGCTCCGATCCCCCCCCCCCCCCCCGTGGTCCCCCCCCCACCCCATCATACTTACCGATCCAGCCGGGGTCCCGTCCGTCTTCTCCCTGGGCGCCGCCATCTTCCAAAATCGCGGGCGCATGTGCAGTGCGCCCGCCGAATCTGCCGGCCGGCAGATTCGTTCCAAAGTGCATTTTGATCACTGAGATATAATCTATCTCAGTGATCAAAATAAAAAAAATAATAAATGACCCCCCCCCTTTGTCACCCCCATAGGTAGGGACAATAAAAAAATAAAGACATTTTTTTTTTCCACTAATGTTAGAATAGGGTTAGGGTTAGGGTAGGGTTAGGGGTAGGGTTAGGGTTAGGGGTAGGGTTAGGGGTAGGGTTAGGGGTAGGGTTAGGGCTAGGGGTAGGGGTAGGGTTAGGGCTAGGGTTAGGGCTAGGGTTAGGGTTAGGGTTTCGGTATGTGCAGACGTATTCTGGTCCTCTGCGGATTTTTCCGCTGCGGATTTGATAAATCCGCAGTGCTAAACCGCTGCGGATTTATGGCGGATTTACCGCGTTTTTTTCTGCGCATTTCACTGCGGTTTTACAACTGCGATTTTCTATTGGAGCAGTTGTAAAACCGCTGCGGAATCCGCACAAAAGAAGTGACATGCTGCGGAATGTAAACCGCTGCGTTTCCGTGCAGTTTTTCCGCAGCATGTGTACAGCGATTTTTGTTTCCCGTAGGTTTACATTGAACTGTAAACTCATGGGAAACTGCTGCGGATCCGCAGCGTTTTCCGCAGCGTGTGCACATACCTTTAGAATTAGGCTATGTGCACACGGTGCGGATTTGGCTGCGGATTCGCAGCAGTGTTCCATCAGGTTTACAGTACCATGTAAACATATGAAAAACCAAATCCGCTGTGCCCATGGTGCGGAAAATACCGCGCGGAAACGCTGCGTTGTATTTTCCGCAGTATGTCAATTCTTTGTGCGGATTCCGCAGCGTTTTACACCTGTTCCTCAATAGGAATCCGCAGGTGAAATCCGCACAAAAAACACTGGAAATCCGCGGAAAATCCGCAGGTAAAACGCAGTGCCTTTTACCCGCGGATTTTTCAAAAATGGTGCGGAAATATCTCACACGAATCCGCAACGTGGGCACATAGCCTTAGGGTTAGGGTTGGAATTAGGGTTGTGGTTAGGGTTAGGGGTGTGTTGGGGTTAGGGTTGTGGTTAGGGGTGTGTTGCGGTTAGGGTTGTGATTAGGGTTATGGCTACAGTTGGGATTAGAGTTAGGGGTGTGTTGGGGTTAGTGTTGGAGGTAGAATTGAGGGGTTACCACTGTTTAGGCACATCAGGGGTCTCCAAACGCAACATGGCGCCACCATTGATTCCAGCCAATCTCGTATTCAAAAAGTCAAATGGTGCACCCTCACTTCTGAGCCCCGACGTGTGCCCAAACAGTGGTTTACCCCCACATATGGGGTACCAGCATACTCAGGACAAACTGCGCAACAATTACTGGGGTCCAATTTCTCCTGTTACCCTTGTGAATCTAAAAAAATGCTTGCTAAAACATAATTTTTGAGGAAAGAAAAATGATTTTTTATTTTCACGGCTCTGCGTTGTAAACATCTGTGAAGCACTTGGGGGTTCAAAGTGCTCACCACATATCTAGATAAGTTCCTTGGGGGGTCTAGTTTCTAAAATGGGGTCACTTGTGGGGGTTTCTACTGTTTAGGCACACCAGGGGCTCTGCAAACGCAACGTGACACCCGTAGACCATTCCATCAAAGTCTGCATTTCAAAAGTCACTACTTTCCTTCTGAACCCCGACGTGTGCCCAAACAGTGGTTTACCCCCACTCATGGGGTATCAGCGTATTCAGGAGAAACTGGACAACAACTTTTGTGGTCCAATTTCTCCTGTAACCCTTGGGAAAATAAAAAATTCTGGGCTAAATAATTATTTTTGAGGAAAGAAAACGTATTTATTATTTTCACGGCTCTGCATTATAAACTTCTATGAAGCGCTTGGGGGTTCAAAGTGCTCACCACACATCTAGATAAGTTCCTTTCGGGGTCTAGTTTCCAAAATGGGGTCACTTGTGGGGGGTTTCTACTGTTAAGCCACATCAGGGGCTCTGCAAACGCAACGTGACGCCCACAGAGCATTCCATCAAAGTCTGCATTTCAAAACGTCACTACTTCACTTCCGAGCCTCGGCATGTGCCCAAACAGTGGTTTACCCCCACATATGGGGTATCAGCGTACTCAGGAGAAACTGGACAACAACTTTTGGGGTCCAATTTCTTCTGTAACCCTTGGGAAAATAAAAAATTCTGGGCTAAATAATTATTTTTGAAGAAAGAAAACGTATTTATTATTTTCACGGCTCTGCATTATAAACTTCTATGAAGCACTTGGGGGTTCAAAGTGCTCACCACACATCTAGATAAGTTCCTTTGGGGGTCTAGTTTCCAAAATGGGGTCACTTGTGGGGGGTTTCTACTGTTAAGCCACATCAGGGGCTCTGCAAACGCAACGTGACGCCCACAGAGCATTCCATCAAAGTCTGCATTTCAAAACGTCACTACTTCACTTCCGAGCCCCGGCATGTGCCCAAACAGTGATTTACCCCCACATATGGGGTATCAGCATACTCAGGAGAAACTGGACAACAACTTTTGGGGTCAAATTTCTCCTGTTACCCTTGGGAAAATAAAAAATTGCAGGCTAAAAGATCATTTTTGAGAAAATAATTTTTTTATTTTATTTTCATGGCTCTGCGTTATAAACTTCTGTGACGCACTTGGGGGTTCAAAGTCCTCACCACACATCTAGATTAGTTCCTTTGGGGGTCTAGTTTCCAAAATGGTGTCATTTCTGGGGGATCTCCAATGTTTAGGCACACAGGGGCTCTCCAAACGTGACATGGTGTCCGCTAATGATTGGAGCTAATTTTCCATTTAAAAAGCCAAATGGCGTGCCATCCCTTCCGAGCCCTGCCGTGCGCCCAAACAGTGGTTTACCCCCTCATATGGGGTATCAGCATACTCAGGACAAACTGGACAACAATATTTGGGGTCCAATTTCTCCTATTATCCTTGGCAAAATAGGAAATTCCAGGCTAAAAAATCATTTTTGAGGAAAGAAAAATTATTTTTTATTTTCATGGCTCTGCGTTATAAACTTCTGTGAAGCACCTGGGGGTTTAAAGTGCTCAATATGCATCTAGATAAGTTCCTTGGGGGGTCTAGTTTCCAAAATGGGGTCACTTGTGGGGGAGCTCCAATGTTTAGGCACACAGGGGCTCTCCAAACGCGACATGGTGTCCGCTAACAATTGGAGCTAATTTTCCATTCAAAAAGTCAAATGGCGCGCCTTCCCTTCCGAGCCCTGCCGAGTGCCCAAACAGTGGTTTACCCCCACATATGAGGTATCGGCGTACTCGGGAGAAATTGCCCAACAAATTTTATGATCCATTTTATCCTACTGCCCATGTGAAAATGAAAAAATTGAGGCGAAAAGAATTTTTTTGTGAAAAAAAAAGTACTTTTTCATTTTTACAGATCAATTTGTGAAGCACCTGAGGGTTTAAAGTGCTCACTAGGCATCTAAATAAGTTCCTTGGGGGGTCTAGTTTCCAAAATGGGGTCACTTGTGGGGGAGCGCCAATGTTTAGGCACACAGGAGCTATCCAAACGCGACATGGTGTCCGCTAACGATGGAAATAATTTTTCATTCAAAAAGTCAAATGGCGCTCCTTCCCTTCCGAGCCTTACCATGTGCCCAAACAGTGGTTTACCCCCACATGTGAGGTATTGGTGTACTCAGGAGAAATTGCCCAACACATTTTAGGATCCATTTTATCCTGTTGCCCATGTGAAAATGAAAAAATTGAGGCTGAAAGAATTTTTTTGTGAAAAAAAAGTACTTTTTCATTTTTACGGATCAATTTGTGAAGCACCTGGGGGTTCAAAGTGCTCACTATGCATCTAGATAAGTTCCTTGGGATGTCTAGTTTCCAAAATGGGGTCACTTGTGGTGGAGCTCCAATTTTTAGGCACACGGGGGCTTTCCAAACGTGACATGGTGTCCGCTAAAGAGTGGAGCCAATTTTTGATTCAAAAAGTCAAATGGCGCTCCTTCCCTTCCAAGCCCTGCCGTGCGCCCAAACAGTGGTTTACCCCCACATATGAGGTATCAGCGTACTCAGGACAAATTGGACAACAACTTTCGTGGTTCAGTTTCTCCTTTTACCATTGGGAAAATAAAAAAATTGTTGCTAAAAGATAATTTTTGTGACTAAAAAGTTAAATGTTCATTTTTTCCTTCCATGTTGCTTCTGCTGCTGTGAAGCACCTGAAGGGTTAATAAACTTCTTGAATGTGGTTTTGAGTACCTTGAGGGGTGCAGTTTTTAGAATGGTGTCACTTTTGGGTATTTTCAGCCATATAGACCCCTCAAACTGACTTCAAATGTGAGGTGGTCCCTAAAAAAAATGGTTTTGTAAATTTCGTTGTAAAAATGACAAATCGCTGGTCAAATTTTAACCCTTATAACTTCCTAACAAAAAAAAATTTTGTTTCCAAAATTGTGCTGATGTAAAGTAAACATGTGGGAAATGTTATTTATTAACTATTTTGTGTCACATATCTCTCTGGTTTAACAGAATAAAAATTCAAAATGTGAAAATTGCAAAATTTTCAAAATTTTCGCCAAATTTCCGTTTTTATCACAAATAAACGCAGAATTTATTGACCTAAATTTACCACTAACATGAAGCCCAATATGTCACGAAAAAACAATCTCAGAACCGCTAGGATCCGTTGAAGCGTTCCTGAGTTATTACCTCATAAAGGGACACTGGTCAGAATTGCAAAAAACGGCAAGGTCTTTAAGGTCAAAATAGGCTGTGTCATGAAGGGGTTACATATAATACAGGTCCTTCTCAAAAAATTAGCATATAGTGTTAAATTTCATTATTTACCATAATGTAATGATTACAATTAAACTTTCATATATTATAGATTCATTATCCACCAACTGAAATTTGTCACGTCTTTTATTGTTTTAATACTGATGATTTTGGCATACAACTCCTGATAACCCAAAAAACCTGTCTCAATAAATTAGCATATCAAGAAAAGGTTCTCTAAACGACCTATTACCCTAATCTTCTGAATCAACTAATTAACTCTAAACACATGCAAAAGATACCTGAGGCTTTTATAAACTCCCTGCCTGGTTCATTACTCAAAACCCCCATCATGGGTAAGACTAGCGACCTGACAGATGTCAAGAAGGCCATCATTGACACCCTCAAGCAAGAGGGTAAGACCCAGAAAGAAATTTCTCAACAAATAGGCTGTTCCCAGAGTGCTGTATCAAGGCACCTCAATGGTAAGTCTGTTGGAAGGAAACAATGTGGCAGAAAACGCTGTACAACGAGAAGAGGAGACCGGACCCTGAGGAAGATTGTGGAGAAGGACCGATTCCAGACCTTGGGGAACCTGAGGAAGCAGTGGACTGAGTCTGGTGTGGAAACATCCAGAGCCACCGTGCACAGGCGTGTGCAGGAAATGGGCTACAGGTGCCAAAATGGGCTACAGAGAAGCAGCACTGGACTGTTGCTAAGTGGTCCCAAGTACTTTTTTCTGATGAAAGCAAATTTTGCATGTCATTCGGAAATCAAGGTGCCAGAGTCTGGAGGAAGACTGGGGAGAAGGAAATGCCAAAATGCCTGAAGTCCAGTGTCAAGTACCCACAGTCAGTGATGGTGTGGGGTGCCATGTCAGCTGCTGGTGTTGGTCCACTGTGTTTCATCAAGGGCAGGGTCAATGCAGCTAGCTATCAGGAGATTTTGGAGCACTTCATGCTTCCATCGGCTAAAATGCTTTATGGAGATGAAGATTTCATTTTTCAGCACGACCTGGCACCTGCTCACAGTGCCAAAACCACTGGTAAATGGTTTACTGACCATGGTATTACTGTGCTCAATTGGCCTGCCAACTCTCCTGACCTGAGCCCCATAGAGAATCTGTGGGATATTGTGAAGAGAAAGTTGAGAGACGCAAGACCCAACACTCTGGATGAGCTTAAGGTCGCTATTGAAGCATCCTGGGCCTCCATAACATCTCAGCAGTGTCACAGGCTGATTGCCTCCATGCCACGCCGCATTGAAGCAGTCACTTCTGCCAAAGGATTCCCGACCAAGTATTGAGTGCATAACTGAACATTATTATTTGTTGGTTTTTTTGTTTGTTATTAAAAAACACTTTTATTTGATTGGATGGGTGAAATATGCTAATTTATTGAGACAGGTTTTTTGGGTTATCAGGAGTTGTATGCCAAAATCATCAGTATTAAAACAATAAAAGACGTGACAAATTTCAGTTGGTGGATAATGAATCTATAATATATGAAAGTTTAATTGTAATCATTACATTATGGTAAATAATGAAATTTAACACTATATGCTAATTTTTTGAGAAGGACCTGTATTTAAAATTGAAAACCATATCACAGATAAAAAATAATAAATAAAAGTCTACACCTATATAGACAAAAAGTTACGTGTTCAATAATTACAACTCTTATCTAGCTACTTTCTCAATCATTAAGTTAAGCCCCTCAGGGGTTAATGTACCGAGCTTAAAAATCCAAAAACAGGTATATTAAACAGGTAATTAATTTTATTATTGATCATGTACCTGACTCTGCGGCGGATCGTTTTAATAGTCTTGTGAATCGTGAGAGTTTTTGGATCTTTAAGCTCGGTACATTAACCCCTGAGGGGCTTATCTTAATGATTGAGTAAGTAGCTAGATAAGAGTCGTAATTATTGAACACGTAACTTTTTGTCTATATAGGTGTAGACTTTTATTTATTATTTTTTATCTGTAATATGGTTTTAAATTTTAAATATTATATGTAAAATTAAAAAAAAACAAAAAAAAAACCTTGTTTTCATGATTTTAATATTTTGAATTTATGTGATTATTGTTTGATTATATTTATCAGTGAATGTTCCTTTAAATTTGTAAATCTGTAAACAGCATTGTGATTGGCTGTTTATTGTTTAAATACTGCCTTCCTGTTCCCATTAATAAATTCCCACCTGAAGAAGATGGTGTTTACCGTTGAAACGCGTTGTGGCAAATGACATATGTTGTCTGAGTTTCCTTCAGTGCTCCTGGGACTGATTTCTGTTTGACACACATTCTTATCCTACTTTGGAGGTATTCAGCTGGAGCTGCGGTGGTGCTCGACAACTCCCTTTCATCTCCCCTTCCCTGGGTCAATTCCTCTGCGCTCCCCTCTGACTGCTTTCACTTATCTTGCAAAATTGTGAGATGTCTTGCAGAGGGATGCAGCAGTCTTGAAATTGCCAAACTTTTGAAGCGTGATCACTGAACAATCAATCGTTACATGGCAAATAGCCAACAGGGTCGCAAGAAGTGTGTTGGGCAAAAAAGGCGTAAAATAACTGCCCATGAATTGAGGAAAATCAAGCGTGAAGCTGCCAAGATGCCATTTGCCATCAGTTTTGCCATATTTCAGAGCTGCAACGTTACTGGAATAACAAAAAGCACAAGGTGTGCGATACTCAGAGACATGGCCAAGGTAAGGAAGGCTGAAAAACGACCACCTTTGAACAAGAAACATAAGATAAAATGTCAAGACCTACTGCCAGTTTCTGGAAGACAACTTCTTCAAGCAGTGGAACAGGAAGAAGTGGTTCAAGAAAACATGATTTTCATGCAGGACAATGCTCCATCACATTCCGCAAACTACACCACAGCGTGGCTGGCAGTAAAAGTCTCAAAGAAGAAAAAATAATGACATGGCCCCCTTGTTCACCTGATCTGAACCCCATAGAGAATCTGTGGTCCCTCATAAAATAAAATGTGAGATCTACAGGGAGGGAAAACAGTACACCTCTCAGAACAGGGAGGCTGCTGCACGCAATGTTGATCGTAAACAGATCAAGCAACTGACAATCTATGGATGGAAGGCTGTTGAGTGTCATCATAAAGAAAGGTGGCTATATTGGGCACTAATTTTGGGGGGTTTTGTTTTTGCATGTCAGAAATGTTTATTTCTAAATTTTGTGCAGTTATATTGGTTTACCTGGTGAAAATAAACAAGTGAGATGGGAATATATTTGGTTTTTCTTAAGTTGCCTAATAATTCTGCACAGTAATATTTACCTGCACACGCAGATATCCTCCAAAGCCAAATCTACACAAAAAAAAACCACTCCAACTTCCAAAAATATTAAGCTTTGATACTTATGAGTCTTTTGGGTTGATTGAGAACATAGTTGTTGATCAATAATAAAAATAATCCTCTAAAATACAACTTGCCTAATAATTCTGCACAGTGTATAATGTCGTCCAAGTAGATGGGTGCGGATTCAAAGTTCAAATCTCCCAGATACCTCTCCATGAGTTGTTGAAAAGTTCCTGGAGCGTTGGCTAAGCCGAACAGCATTCGATTGAACTCATACAGGACCATGGGCAGTCTTCGCTCGATCTTGTTCCAACATGGGTACTTACCAGTAGCCGCTGGTAAAGTCCAATGTAGAGAGGAATCTGGATTTTCCCAGTGCAAATAGGGACTCTTCAAGCCTGGGCAATGGGTATGAGTCTTTCACGCTACAGGTGTTGGGCTTTCGATAATCCAGACAAAAACTCAAGGTACCATATTTCTTCCGCAATAATACAATTGGGGCAGCCACGGACTCTGGCTTTCCCTAATTAAGCTTGCCTGCTACATCTGGTTCAACATGCTCTTCACATCCTGGTATAACTGTTGGGGAATTTGTCAGTAACGCTCTCTTATGGGCACAGTGCTCCCAGTTGGTATTTCACGTGTAATGGCCATGGTGCAGCTAAAATCATCTTCGTGGAGAGCAAAAACATCTTTATTAGTGATGAGCGAACGTGCTCGCCACTACTTGTTACTTGTCCGAGTATCACTATGCTCGGCGTACGTGGCGAGCAGTGAGCATTTCCGGGATTATTCGGCGGTAACTACAATCCCCACCCAGCAGTTTTGGTGGACTTTAGAGACCTAATCACGCTGCAGGGATTGTCTGCCAGGCGATGAAACACTGCAGCCATCTTTGTTGTGGTCTTGCAGTGATTGGCTTGGCCGCACAGCATCAACCTGAGTATAAGAGACATGATGCCACCCTGCTCACCGCATTCTGTTCCTGTTTCAGCGAGAGTAGGGAGAGATGGCGCCAAAATAGGGTCCAAATCGTGGTTTTTAGAGGTAGTGTAGGTCTGCAACTCTTACATTCACAACTCCTGAGAAACCAACAGTCCTTTTTAGGGCTGAGAAACCAACAGTCCTTGGTTATATTGCAGCATTAGGTAGACAAGGCTGAGCATATCCACATAAGTGCAAGGCCTGCAGGCACTGTATGTGCATCCATTGCTCTCACTGCATCCCTCCCAAAGCTGCATAACTGTCTGCTGCTGCAGCCTATTTACTATATACATAGTTTTTTTTTTTTTCAAAAATTCACCCCTGCCCAAAAAAAAAAAATACAGTCTGTTTTGTCAGACTGAGGCCTGTTGAAAAATCATAGTTTGTCAGGCATATGTAGCATAGTTGTGTATGCTAGCCTTGTAAAACTTTTTTTGTGTTTTAAATTCACCGAAAAAGGCCTCATATGTCTGCGTGCTCCAAGTTTGGTCGTTGTAAGTGTAATGTATAAGAATTAGATCTGTCTCTTTAAGAAAGCGAGGGCGGGAGTTGAGAGGAGTTTTCAGTTTCAGTTCTGGCCTGAGGAGGAAATCTTATGCTGCTGTATGTTGTGTGCTGGAGGAAATGAGAAGAATAAACTACAGTTAAAGCTTACTCTCTCTTAAATTCCTTACACCGTGTGGACATTACAACTGGCGACGAGGATGGGATTGAATCACCTGCTACTGTGAGTACTGACCCCTGCTTTACTGCTTCACACGCCAGCACCACTGAGAGACTCCATCATGGCTGAATACTTGCACATGTTCCCACAGTTTGATATGACTGATGACACTAATCTCTCTCATAACTGGAGAAAATGGTTAAATCGATTTGAGAATTTCCTGGAAGCAATAGATATAAGAGAGGAGAACAGAAAAAAAGCCGTGTTCCTGCATTGTGCGGGCACAGGAGTCTATGACATATACAGCACATTACCAGCAGCGGAGACAGACACGTACAGCAAATGCTCCAAAGCTCTCACTGACTACTTCAACCCTAAACAAAACATCAGGTATGAAAGATACAAGTTCAGGATTGCTAAGCAGCTTCCAGAAGAATCCATAGACACCTTGGTCACCCGGCTAAAAGAACTAGCACATGGGTGTGCATTTACTGACGTAGATGATGAAATCCTAACTCAAGTAATTGTCACCTGCTCGTCTAATACCATAAGGCGTAAAGCTCTGCAGCAGGATCTCTCTCTGCATGATTTACTCAAGATGGCCCGTGCTATAGAGATAGCAGATCATCAGGCAAGTGCAATGGAGAGTGGGGATAATTTACATGTGCATAATCTCAAACATAACAGTGCACAAGGCAAGCAGGCCCCGCAACAGAAGAAATGTTATAGATGTGGACAAGATTTCCCTCACCACATGAACAAAAGTCCAGCTATAGGACAAACTTGCAGTAAATGTGGAAAAGGGAACCATTTTGCAGTTGTCTGCAAATCAGCACCCAACAAGTCTCCTCTGCCAATTACAAAGCCTGCAAATATAAAAATGGTAAATCAGGATATAGGAGAAGTGTCTGTGGCTGAGAACTATGTGTTCACGATGTCTGCCACTGGCTCAGTGCAGTCTCCATGTATTACACTCACCATCTGCAACACGGATATCACCTTTACAATAGATACAGGAGCTTCGGTGGATATCATAGACAGCAATACTTATGAACAGTTGAAAACAAAGCCAGTCTTACAGCAAGTGCATACTAAAATCTTCCCATATGGATCTAAAACACCTCTAGTTACAATGGGACAATTTGATGCTGAACTTAGCTATAAAGAAAATAGGCAGAAAACCACTTTTCACACATTACAAGGATCAGGAGGCTGTCTTCTCAGCTATCACACTGCCTTGAAGCTAGGACTCATCCAGATTGTTCATACCATAACCGACCCTGCGGACCTGGATGTACAAGCCATGGTGAACAGTTTTCCCTCCCTATTTAGTGGATTAGGAAAATTAAAGGACTCTCAAGTGCATCTTCATGTGGATGACAGTGTCCGTCCAGTAGCCCAGGCTCACAGGCGTATTCCATTTCACCTGAGAAAGAAGGTAGAAAAGGAACTCCAATTACTCATGGATGATGATGTCATTGAAACTGTTTCTGATCCCACTCCGTGGGTCTCTCCACTTGTGGTAGTTCCAAAACCAAAGACTCCAGAGCAGGTAAGACTGTGTGTTGACATGCGCCTGCCCAACACTGCTATTCAAAGGGAAAGACACATCTCACCCACAATTGATGACATTATCAATTTATTAAATGGAGCAACTGTTTTTTCAAAGCTCGACCTCAATAAGGGCTATCATCAATTAGAATTGAGTCCAGAATCCAGATACTTAACAACATTTTCCACCCATGTGGGTCTCAGAAGATACAAAAGATTGACGTTTGGGGTCTGCTCAGCAGCAGAAATTTTTCAAGATACGATAAGGAGCGTCATTCAACATATTCCAAATGCCTTTAATTACAGTGATGACATACTGGTTTTTGGGAAAACTCAAGCTGAACATAATCGTGCTCTATATGCTATCTTTGAATGTCTGCTCTCTGCTGGACTCACTTTAAACAAAGAAAAATGCGAATTTGATAAAAATTCATTGGAGTTCTATGGTCACATTTTCTCGACGGAAGGAGTACGACCTGATCCCAAGAAAGTGGAATCCATCAGAGCAGCTTCAATTCCACAGGAAGCCAGTGAAGTGCGCTCTTTTCTTGGAATGGCAAGTTACTGTGCTAGATATATTCCAAATTTTTCGACAATCAGCACTCCATTAAGGGAACTTACAAAACAAAATTGCGTTTTTCAATGGTCCCAAGACTGTCAGGCCTCTTTTGAAACAATCAAAAACGAACTCTGCTCAACAAACACTATGGCCTATTTTGATCCAGCTCTTCGAACCGAACTGATTGTGGATGCTAGTCCCGTGGGACTGGGTGCAATTTTAGCACAATACAAGGATGACAATCAAAGTCCCCACATCATTTCATATGCAAGTAAAAGCTTAACAAGCACTGAAAGAAAGTATTCACAACCTGAAAAAGAAAGCTTGGCAGTCGTCTGGGGATGTGAACACTTTCACTTATTTCTCTATGGCGCTCCCTTCACTATTGTCACAGATCATCAAGCTCTCCTTACAATTTTTGGAAATCCCCGAGCTAAAATGCCAGCACGGATTGAACGATGGGGTCTACGTCTACAGGACTATAATTACAAAATTGTTCACAAACCTGGAAAATACAGCAATCCGGCTGATTATCTCTCAAGACATCCCACGAATGATGATTTACCTGTGCATTCCTCCATTGAAGAATACATCCACTTTGTTGCAGCTCACGCTGTGCCAAAAGCACTTTCTGTTGATCAGTTTGTGAATACAACAACAAGTGACAAGACACTCTGTGCCTTAATACAAATTATCCAAAATAGAAGGTGGCATGAAATTCAAAAGAAAAAATTTCCTGAAGATGGGATTGATCTGAAAGAGTTAAAACTATTTTCAAATGTACGTGAGGAATTATCAGTCACTGAAGATCAACTCATCCTTCGTGGTACCAAACTGGTTGTACCTAAGGCCTTGCACAACCTAGTCATACAGATAGCACACGAAGGTCATCTAGGAATTGTTGGCACAAAAAAGTTACTCAGAGAAAAAGTGTGGTTCCCAAATATGGATAAATTGGTGGAAGAGAAGATTGGACATTGCTCCACTTGTCAATTAATTACTCCATCATCAACTCTAGAGCCATTACAAATGTCTCCGTTACCCACTGCTGTATGGGAGGAAGTGGCAGTCGACATATATGGACCATTACCAAATGGCCAATACATTCTAGTAACAATTGATGAATATTCTAGATACCCTGTCATTTCATTCATCTCTTCAACGTCTGCTAATAGTGTCATACCAGAACTGGACGACATATTCTCTGCATATGGCATTCCAAGAGTGGTCAAAACAGATAATGGACCTCCATTCAATGGACATGTGTTTGCACAGTTTTCTGAATACTTGGGGTTCAGCCACAGAAAAATCACACCTTGCTGGCCGCAAGCCAATGGAATCGTAGAACGTTTCATGCGCACCATGGGGAAACGAATCAAGGCAGCTAGCCTGGAGCACACCCCATTGAAACAGTCACTATACAAATTCCTGCGCAATTACCGCAACACGCCACATTCCACCACTAATGCTGCGCCATCTCATCTAATGTTCAGCAGAACTCTTCGTACACGGATCCCTGATGTGACCAGTCATCCCTTACCAAATGACTCTTCAGTGCGATCAACGGATTTCTTTAACAAGCAAGCCATGAAACATTATGCAGACAGAAGGCGACGGGCACAGCCATGTGCCATCAAAAGAGGTGATATGGTTGTTGTGCGTCAAAAATCAACCAACAAAACCTCACCTGTATATAGTCCTGCAAAATATAATGTTACTGAGAGAAAAGGCAGTATGGTCACGGCTGAGCGAGACGGACACTCCATCACTCGAAATTCCTCACATTTTAAAATCATACCGCAGAACAATGATAATGAACTCCCACCAGTGGAAGATTTGATACCCGACGGTGGAGAGGACCAACAAGAGGTGACTGATCCGTCAGCACTGGACACCCCCAATGAACCCAGACATTACCCTACACGGGAAAGAAGGGCTCCATCGAGACTTATTGAAGAGATATAGTTTAAAAAAAAGGGGGAATAAGACAATACAGACATATGGTTTTTCTTGGACATTTTTGTATTGTTACATTGTCAATATTTGTTTTAGGTTAACATATATATAAAAAAAAAAAAAAAAAGGGGATGATGTAATGTATAAGAATTAGATCTGTCTCTTTAAGAAAGCGAGGGCGGGAGTTGAGAGGAGTTTTCAGTTTCAGTTCTGGCCTGAGGAGGAAATCTTATGCTGCTGTATGTTGTGTGCTGGAGGAAGAAGAGGAGATAAAAATACAGTTAAAGCTTACTCTCTCTTAAATTCCTTACACCGTGTGGACATTACAGTAAGCCGGTGTACTTATTTTTTTGCTGTCTGATAGTCTAATTCTATATAGCACTATTTTGCATATCAAACCAAAAAAAAAAAAAAAAAAAGGCCAGGTATTTCAGTTACAGCCGTCCTATAACTGCGTGCTCCAAGTTTGGTCACTGTAGGCCGGTGTACTATTTCTTGGCTGTTTGATGCTCAAATCCTATACAGCACTATTTTGTATATCAAATAAAAAAAAAAAAAAAAAAAAAAGGTCACATATTAGCCAGTGTGGTATTTCCGTGACAGCCATCATATATTTGCGTGCTCCAAGTTTGGTCATTGTAGGCCGGTGTACTATTTTTTTGCTGTCTGATACTTAAATTCTATATAGCACTATTTTGCATATCAAACCAAAAAAAGGCCACATATTTGCCAGTGTGGTATTTCCATGACAGCCGTCATATACAGTACAGACCGAAAGTTTGGACACACCTTCTCATTTAAAGATTTTTCTATATTTTCATGACTATGAAAATTGTACATTCACATTCAAAACTATGAATTAACACATGTGGAATTAAATCCTTAACAAAAAAAATATGAAACAACTGAAATTATGCCTTATATTCTAGGTTCTTCAAAGTAGCCACCTTTTGCTTTGATGACTGCTTTGCACACTCTTGGCATTCTCTTGATGAGCTTCAAGGGGTAGTCACCGGGAATGGTTTTCAATTCAAAGGTGTGCCCTGTCAGGTTTAATAAGTTTGATTTCTTGCCTTATAAATGGTGTTAGGTAGAGTTGAGCGACCTTGACCTTTTTATCTCAAAAGTCGAGTCGAGTGGAATCGGCCGATTATTGCGAAAAGTCGGGGATCGACCGAAACACGAAACCCAATGCAAGTCAATGGGGGAGCATAGTCGGCAGTGAGTAGAGGCCAGGAAAACATGTACAGAGCCCATTTTAATGGCAAAAACATCCATTCTTGCTACTGAAGCTTGTCAATCGTAATTTAGCTTATAATAATTGTATGGCATTTGAAATTGGGGGTCATTTGGCTAAAGTTGTGGGGGGTAGGGCTGGTTCAAGCAATTAGTGGGCCCAGGACATCTGGACCACGTCACGGCAGTGGAGCAGGGAGAGGTAAGTATTTCAACTTTGCAAGTGCTGTGATCCTGAGCAAGCAGGGGGGGCCCATTCGTTGGCATTGGCACTGGCACAGGGCCCCTCAAAGTACAGCGGTGTGTTTGCACGGCGGGGGCGCCTCCCACCGGCAGCAACACTTTTGCGTACTATGAGAGGCCCTGTGCCAGTCGCCAACGAGTATTCCTCCCCCCACCTGATGAAGGAACCTGCACCTTCATCTGCACCTTCCTCTTTGTCCCCGTGTAAGGTGGTATGGTATGCGGGAAGGGGGACCTGACTTTCAGCAGGGTCACAATCTTGCAGTGTAGCATGCACGGGGAATGTTGCATTATGGGTCAATGTACCAGCAGACTCATCTATCACTGGCTGGGCAATGGGCAGGATGAGGGGGAAACAGATATGGGCCCAAAGAATAAAGTGGGCTAAATGCAGTTCAAAATTGGTAACAGGACTAACCAGGGGGTATTTCTTTGTTCAGTGGAGGACAACTGGAATAAGAGGCTGACACAGAGAGTAGGCCCAAATCAGTAAGTATTCTAAATGCAGTTCAAAATTGGCAACAATAGTAAACCGGCGGCACAGCTTTGTTCACTGTAGGAGAACAGCAAGGAGCGGCAGACACCGATAGAAGGCCCCAACCCAATTAGTAGGCCTAATGCAGTGTTGTTTTCAACAACTACTAAAGTAGAGCCAGAAGATCGAAGAAATGGAGACTGGAGAGGAAACCTGGGGAACACCTTGGAGTGGAACACACCGTCTCTACACCCCATACCCAATTTGTAGGCCTAATGCAGTGTAGTTTTCAACAACTACTAAACGAGAGTCAGAAGATCGAAGCAATGTAGACGAAACCTGGGGAACACCTTGGAGTGGAACACACCGTCTCTACACCCTATACCCAATTTGTAGGCCTAATGCAGTGTAGTTTTCAACAACTACTAAACGAGAGTCAGAAGATCGAAGCAATGGAGAGGAAACCTGGGGAACACCTTGGAGTGGAACACACCGTCTCTACACCCCATACCCAATTTGTAGGCCTAATGCAGTTTAGTTTTCAACAACTACTAAACGAGAGTCAGAAGATCGAAGCAATGTAGACGAAACCTGGGGAACACCTTGGAGTGGAACACACCGTCTCTACACCCTATACCCAATTTGTAGGCCTAATGCAGTGTAGTTTTCAACAACTACTAAACGAGAGTCAGAAGATCGAAGCAATGGAGAGGAAACCTGGGGAACACCTTGGAGTGGAACACACCGTCTCTACACCCCATACCCAATTTGTAGGCCTAATGCAGTTTAGTTTTCAACAACTACTAAACGAGAGTCAGAAGACTGAAGCAATGGCGAGGAAACCTGGGGAACACCTTGGAGCGGCAGACACCGTTAGTAGGCCCTACCGAAGTAGTAGCCCCAATGCAGTTTTCAAATTCCTAGAGGCTGAAAACCAGACTATTGACGCTCAGCTTTTTTCAAAGGAGGACAGCTGTATTGAGTGGCGCAGACAGACACAGGTAGTAAGCCTTAAACCAAAAATGTGGCTCAATGCAGTTTAAAAAAGGTTACAGGGGTACACAGGCAGCATTGGTCTGGTCAGTGGAAGACAATTTCAATTATGGACCGCAGACAGACTTGGTACGCCTACTATTAAAAAAAGGATGCTCTATGCAATTAAAAATAGGTTCCAGGGGTCCACGGGCAGCAGTGGAGTGGTCAGTGGAGGAGTATTGAAAGGAGGGACCGCAGACAGGCTTAGAAGGCCTAACATAATAAAATTGGGCTGTAGGCACTTTAAAATTGGTTCCAGGGGTACAGGGGCAGCAGTGGTCTGGTCAGTTGAGGACAAGTGTAAGGAGGGACCGCAGACAGGCGTAGTAGGCCTAACATAATAAAATATGGCTGTAGGCACTTTAAAATTGGTTCCAGGGGTACACGGGCAGCAGTGGTCTGGTCAGTGGAGGCCTAGTGGAAGGAGGGCCCGCAGACAGGCGTAGTAGGCCTAACATAATAAAATATGGCTGTAGGCACTTTAAAATTGGTTCCAGGGGTACACTGGCAGCAGTGGTCTGGTCAGTGGAGGACAAGTGTAAGGAGGGACCGCAGACAGGCGTAGTAGGCCTAACATAATAAAATATGGCTGTAGGCACTTTAAAATTGGTTCCAGGGGTACACGGGCAGCAGTGGTCTGGTCAGTGGAGGCCTAGTGGAAGGAGGGACCGCAGACAGGCGTAGTAGGCCTAACATAATAAAATATGGCTGTAGGCACTTTAAAATTGGTTCCAGGGGTACACGGGCAGCAGTGGTGTAGTCAGCGGAGGACAATTTGAATTAGGGACTGCAGACATTCTTTTGTAGGCTGTCCCCTGTGGACCATGCATCCAACACATTAACCCAGTGCGCCGTAATGGACACGTAACTTTTTGTGGACATGCCTACTGGTCCATGCGTCTCTTGTCAGGTGCACCTTTCTACTGTTTGATTGCCTGAGTGCTATGACATTGCAGACTTTTTCATGCCGGTGGAGGGCTGGGATGCCTTTTCTCACAAAAGAAGTGTTGACTGAGTAGCTTGAACCGTGGTACAGCGTAGTTCATCTGGGCTTTATAAATATAAAACAAAGAAAAAAAAGTAGGCTCCATGCACTTTCAGCTGGGTTCCAGGGGTACACGGCCAGCATTGGTCTGGTCAGTGGAGGCCTAGTGGAAGGAGGGCCCGCAGACAGGCTTCAAAGGCCTAACATAATAAAATTGGGATGTAGGCACTTTAAAATTGGTTCCAGGGGTACACGGGCAGCAGTGGTCTGGTCAGTGGAGGACAAGTGTAAGGAGGGACCGCAGACAGGCGTAGTAGGCCTAACATAATAAAATATGGCTGTAGGCACTTTAAAATTGGTTCCAGGGGTACACGGGCAGCAGTGGTCTGGTCAGTGGAGGCCTAGTGGAAGGAGGGACCGCAGACAGGCGTAGTAGGCCTAACATAATAAATATGGCTGTAGGCACTTTAAAATTGGTTCCAGGGGTACACGGGCAGCAGTGGTCTGGTCAGTGGAGGACTAGTGGAAGGAGGGACCGCAGACAGGCTTCGAAGGCCTAACATAATAAAATTGGGCTGTAGGCACTTTAAAATTGGTTCCAGGGGTACACGGGCAGCAGTGGTCTGGTCAGTGGAGGCCTAGTGGAAGGAGGGACCGCAGACAGGTGTAGTAGGCCTAACATAATAAAATATGGCTGTAGGCACTTTAAAATTGGTTCCAGGGGTACACGGGCAGCAGTGGTGTAGTCAACGGAGGACAATTTGAATTAGGGACTGCAGACAGACTTTTGTAGGCTGTCCCCTGTGGACCATGCATCCAACACATTAACCCAGTGCGCCGTAATGGACACGTAACTTTTTGTGGACATGCCTACTGGTCCATGCGTCTCTTGTCAGGTGCACCTTCCTACTGTTTGATTGCCTGAGTGCTATGACAATGCAGACTTTTTCATGCCGGTGGAGGGCTGGGATGCCTTTTCTCACAAAAGAAGTGTTGACTGAGTAGCTTGAACCGTGGTACAGCGTAGTTCATCTGGGCTTTATAAATATAAAACAAAGAAAAAAAGTAGGCTCCATGCACTTTCAGCTGGGTTCCAGGGGTACACGGCCAGCATTTGTCTGGTCAGTGGAGGCCTAGTGGAAGGAGGGCCCGCAGACAGGCTTCAAAGGCCTAACATAATAAAATTGGGCTGTAGGCACTTTAAAATTGGTTCCAGGGGTACACGGGCAGCAGTGGTCTGGTCAGTGGAGGACTAGTGGAAGGAGGGACCGCAGACAGGCTTCGAAGGCCTAACATAATAAAATTGGGCTGTAGGCACTTTAAAATTGGTTCCAGGGGTACACGGGCAGCAGTGGTCTGGTCAGTGGAGGACAAGTGTAAGGAGGGACCGCAGACAGGCGTAGTAGGCCTAACATAATAAAATATGGCTGTAGGCACTTTAAAATTGGTTCCAGGGGTACACGGGCAGCAGTGGTCTGGTCAGTGGAGGACTAGTGGAAGGAGGGACCGCAGACAGGCGTAGTAGGCCTAACATAATAAAATTTGGCTGTAGACACTTGGAATTCTCTTGCAGGGGAACACAGGCAGCATTGGTGTTGTCAGCGGAGGCCGATTGTAATGAGTGTCTGCCAGTTAGTAGTACCAAACAATAAATACATGTTAATGTCTCGCATTACAACAAAACGAAAACACAAAAGGGTGCAATCATAAGGTACAGGGGTAGGCTCCTCTGCGTAGTTTCAGACCTAGTAATTTGGCGCAAAGTATTTACTTGGGTAAATATAGGACACTGCCCCTGACTATGTTAAGTACCATCATACATGTCAACACAATGGTATTGTCAGTGGCAGGAATTTACGGATGTCAGCGCATAGACTAAACATTGGTGGAACTGTGAGAGATAATTGTGCAAGTGGTAGAGCAATGTTTGAGCTGGGGGTGGGGGAACTCTCTTGTGGCCGGCGGTACAGGCCCAGGGCCCCTCATGTTACAACAGTGTGTCTGACGTTGGGTGCACACCACCACCGCCAGAGACACTTTATTGTACTATGAGGGACCCAGTGGCAGTGCCGTCGACCAAAAGCGGGCACACCCACCTCTTCAGACAAACAGCACACTCACGGGTGCTTGCGCCAAGTGGCGATACCACGGCCCCGTGTGGGGAGTTTGGCCATTTAGGGATGTGTAAACATGTCGTATGCTGGACAATCAGGTGCTGCAAATTACGAGATTGGAAAAGTCATTCAGAGTAGTCCACAGGCAAGGCCTTTTCATAGGAAAGCTAGGTGTCGGCCGGGCAAGGTGGGGCAAAAGAATTCGAAATCCAGTTGTGGTTTATTTTAATGAAGGTTAGATCATCAACATTTTAGGTAGCCAGACGAGTCCTTTTTTTGGTTAATATTGAACCTGCAGGACTGAATACTCTTTCTGATAGGACACTAGCTGCCGGGCAAGCAAGCTCCTGCAATGCATATTCTGCCAATTCTGGCCAGGTGTCTAATTTGGATGCCCAGTAATCAAATGGGAATGACGGTTGAGGGAGAACATCGATAAGGGATGAAAAATAGTTAGTAACCATACTGGACAAATGTTGTCTCCTGTCACTTTGAATTGATGCTGCAGTACCTGTCCTGTCTGCGGTCATAGCAAAATCACTCCACAACCTGGTCAGAAAACCCCTCTGTCCAATGCCACTTCTGATTTCTGCACCTCTAACACCTCTGGTCTGCTGGCCCCTGCAGCTCGTGTGAGAACGATCACGGGCGCTGTGTGCTGGGACTGCCTGAAGCAAACGGTCAACAAGAGTTGATTGTTTGGTTGCTAATATTAGTTCCAAGTTCTCATGTGGCATAATATTTTGCAATTTGCCTTTATAGCGAGGATCAAGGAGGCAGGCCAACCAGTAATCGTCATTGTTCATCATTTTAGTAATGCGTGTGTCCCTTTTGAGGATACGTAAGGCATAATCCGCCATGTGGGCCAAAGTTCCAGTTGTCAAATCTGCGGTTGTGCTTGGTTGAGGGGCAGTTTCAGACAAATCTACGTCACATGTGTCCCTCAAAAAACCAGAACCCGTCCTTGCCACGCCACCAATTTCCAGTGGCCCCGGAAAAGCTTCCTCATTAAAAATATACTCATCCCCATCATCCTCCTCATCTTCCTCCTCCTCTTCGCCCGCTACCTCGTCCTGTACACTGCCCTGACCAGACAATGGCTGACTGTCATCAAGGCTTTCCTCTTACTCTGCTGCAGACGCCTGATCCTTTATGTGCGTCAAACTTTGCATCAGCAGACGCATTAGGGGGATGCTCATGCTTATTATGGCGTTGTCTGCATTAACCAGCCGTGTGCATTCCTCAAAACACTGAAGGACTTGAGACATGTCTTGTATCTTCGACCACTGCACACCTGACAACTCCATGTCAGCCATCCTACTGCCTGCCCGTGTATGTGTATCCTCCCACAAAAACATAACAGCCCGCCTCTGTTCGCACAGTCTCTGAAGCATGTGCAGTGTTGAGTTCCACCTTGTTGCAACGTCTATGATTAGGCGATGCTGGGGAAGGTTCAATGACCGCTGATAGGTCTGCATACGGCTGGAGTGTACGGGCGAACGGCGGATATGTGAGCAAAGTCCGCGCACTTTGAGGAGCAGGTCGGATAACCCCGGATAACTTTTCAGGAAGCACTGCACCACCAGGTTTAAGGTGTGAGCCAGGCAAGGAATGTGTTTCAGTTGGGAAAGGGAAATGGCAGCCATGAAATTCCTTCCGTTATCACTCACTACCTTGCCTGCCTCAAGATCTACTGTGCCCAGCCACGACTGCGTTTCTTTCTGCAAGAACTCGGACAGAACTTCCGCGGTGTGTCTGTTGTCGCCCAAACACTTCATAGCCAATACAGCCTGCTGACGCTTGCCAGTAGCTGCCCCATAATCGGACAACTGGTGTGCAACAGTGGCAGCTGCGGATGGAGTGGTTGGGTGACTGTGGTCTGTGGACGAGCTCTCGCTTCTGCAGGAGAACGAGGAGGAGGAGTGGGTGCGAACGCCTACAGCCAACTGTTTCCTAGACCGTGGGCTAGGCAGAACTGTCCCGAAATTGATGTCCCCTGTGGACCCTGCATCCACCACATTCACCCAGTGTGCCGTGATGGACACGTAACGTCCCTGGCCATGCCTACTGGTCCATGCATCTGTTGTCAAGTGCACCTTTGTACTCACAGATTGCCTGAGTGCATGGACGATGCGCTCTTTAACATGCTGGTGGAGGGCTGGGATGGCTTTTCTCGAAAAGAAGAGTCGACTGGGTAGCTCGTAGCGTGGTTCAGCGTAGTCCATCAGGGCTTTGAAAGCTTCGCTTTCAACTAACCGGTAGGGCATCATCTCTAAAGAGATTAGTCTAGCTATGTGGGCGTTCAAACCCTGTGTACGCGGAAGCGAGGATAAGTACTTCCTTTTTCTAACGAGAGTCTCATGTAGGGTGAGCTGGACTGGAGAGCTGGAGATCGTGGAACTAGCGGGTGTGCCGGTGGACATGGCAGACTGAGAGACGGTTGGAGACGGTATTGTTTCCGCCGGTGCCCTAGATGCAGTGTTTCCTACTACGAAACTGGTGATTCCCTGAACCTGACTGCTTTGGCCTGGTAAAGAAACCTGCACAGATACTGCAGGTGGTGCGGAAAATGGTGGCCTTACAGTGACGAAAGAGATGTAGCGTTGCTGACTAGCTTCATTTGCTGAGGGTGCTACAACCTTAACCACTTCACCCCCAAGGGTGGTTTGCACGTCAATGACCAGGCCAATTTTTACAATTCTGACCACTGTCCCTTTATGAGGTTATAACTCTGGAACGCTTCAACGGATCCTGGTGATTCTGACATTGTTTTCTCGTGACATATGGTACTTCATGATAGTGGTAAAATTTCTTTGATAGTACCTGCGTTTATTTGTGAAAAAAATGGAAATTTGGCGAAAATTTTGAAAATTTTGCAATTTTCAAACTTTGAATTTTTATGCAATTAAATCACAGAGATATGTCACACAAAATACTTAATAAGTAACATTTCCCACATGTCTACTTTAAATCAGCATAATTTTGGAACCAAAATTTTTTTTGTTAGGGAGTTATAAGGGTTAAAAGTTGACCAGCAATTTCTCATTTTTACAACACCATTTTTTTTTTAGGGACCACATCTCATTTGAAGTCATTTTGAGGGGTCTATATGATAGAAAATACCCAAGTGTGACACCATTCTAAAAACTGCACCCCTCAAGGTGCTCAAAACCACATTCAAGAAGTTTTTTAACCCTTCAAGTGTTTCATAGGAATTTTTGGAATGTTTAAATAAAAATGAACATTTAACTTTTTTTCACAAAAAATTTACTTCAGCTCCAATTTGTTTTATTTTACCAAGGGTAACTGGAGAAAATGGACCTCAAAAGTTGTTGGACAATTTGTCCTGAGTACGCCGATACCCCACATGTGGGGGTAAACCACTGTTTGGGTGCATGACAGAGCTTGGAAGCGAAGGAGGGCAATTTGACTTTTCAATGCAAAATTGACAGGAATTGAGATGGGACACCATGTTGCGTTTGGAGAACCACTGATGTGCCTAAACATTGAAACCCCCCACAAGTGACACCATTTTGGAAAGTAGACCCCCTAAGGAACTTATCTAGAGGTGTGGTGAGCACATTGACCCACCATGTGCTTCACAGAAGTTTATAATGCAGAACCGTAAAAATAAAAAATCATATTTTTTCACAAAAATTATATTTTTGCCCCCAATTTTTTATTTTTCCAAGGGTAAGAGAAGAAATTGGACCTCAAAAGTTGTTGTACAATTTGTCCTGAGTACGCTGGTACCCCATATGTGGGGGTAAACCACTGTTTGGGCACATGGTAGAGCTCGGATGGGAAGGAGCACCGTTTGACTTTTCATGCCAAAATTGACAGGAATTGAGATGGGACGCCATGTTGCATTTGGAGAGCCACTGATGTGCCTAAACATTGAAACCCCCCACAAGTGACAACATATTGGAAAGTAGACCCCCTAAGGAACTTATCTGGATGTGTTGTGACAGCTTTGAACCCCCAAGTATTTCACTACAGTTTATAACGCAGAGCCGTGCAAATAAAAAATATATTTTTCCACAAAAATTATATTTTAGCCCCCAGTTTTGTATTTTTCCAAGGGTAGCAGTAGAATTTGGACCCTAAATGTTGTTGTCCAATTTGTCCTGAGTACGCTGATACCCCATATGTGGGGGGGGAACCACCGTTTGGGCGCATGGGAGGGCTCGGAAGGGAAGGAGCATCATTTGGAATGCAGACTTAAATGGATTGGTCTGCAGGCGTCACATTGCGTTTGCAGAGCCCCTAATGTACCTAAACAGTAGAAATCCCCCACAAGTGACCCCATATTTGAAACTAGACACCCCCACAAACGTATCTAGATGTGTTGTGAGAACTTTGAACCCCCAAGTGTTTCACTACAGTTTATAACGCAGAGCCGTGAAAATAACAAATCTTTTTGTTTTCCCACAAAAATTATTTTTTAGCCCCCAGTTTTGTATTTTCCCAAGGGTAACAGGAGAAATTGGACCCCAAAAGTTGTTGTCCTATTTGTCCTGAGTACGCTGATACCCCATATGTTGGGGTAAACCCCTGTTTGAGCACACGGGAGAGCTCGGAAGGGAAGGAGCACTGTTTTACTTTTTCAACGCAGAATTGGCTGGAATTGAGATCGGACACCATGTCGTGTTTGGAGAGCCCCTGATGTGCCTAAACAGTGGAAACCCCCCAAATATAACTGAAACCCTAATCCAAACACTCCCCTAACCCTAATTCCAACGGTAACCCTAACCACACCTCTAACCCTGACACACCCCTAACCCTAATCCAAACCCTATTCCCAACTGTAAATGTAATCTAAACCCTAACCCTAACTTTAGCCCCAACCCTAGCCCTAACCCTAGCCCTAACCCTAACCCTAGCCCTAACCCTAACCCTAGCCCTAACGCTAACCCTAGCCCTAGCCCTAACCCTAGCCTTAATCCTAGCCCTAACCCTAACCCTAGCCCTAGCCCTAACCCTAGCCCTAATGGGAAAATGGAAATAAAAACATTTATTTTATTTTTCCCTAACTAAGGGGGTGATGAAGGGGGGTCTGATTTACTTTTATAGCGAGTTTTTTAGCGGATTTTTATGATTGGCAGCCGTCACACACTGAAAGACGCTTTTTATTGCAAAAAATATTTTTTGCGTTACCACATTTTGAGAGCTATAATTTTTCCATATTTTGGTCCACAGAGTCATGTGAGGTCTTGTTTTTTGCGGGATGAGTTGACGTTTTTATTGGCAACATTTTCGGGCACGTGACATTTTTTGATCGCTTTTTATTCCGATTTTTGTGAGGCAGAATTACCAAAAACCAGCTATTCATGAATTTCTTTTGGGGGAGGCGTTTATACCGTTCCGCGTTTGGTAAAATTGATAAAGGAGTTTTATTCTTCGGTTCAGTACGATTACAGCGACACCTCATTTATATCATTTTTTTATGTTTTGGCGCTTTTATACGATAAAAACTATTTTACAGAAAAAATAATTATTTTTGCATCGCTTTATTCTCAGGACTATAACTTTTTATTTTTTCGCTGATGATGCTGTATAGCGGCTCATTTTTTGCGGGACAAGATGACGTTTTCAGCGGTACCATGGTTATTTATATCTGTCTTTTTGATCGCGTGTTATTCCACTTTTTGTTCGGCGGTATGATAATAAAGCGTTTTTTGCCTCGTTTTTTTTTTTCTTACGGTGTTTACTGAAGGGGTTAACTAGTGGGCCAGTTTTATAGGTCGGGTCGTTACGGACGCGGCGATACTAAATATGTGCACTTTTATTGTTTGTTTTTTTTATTTAGATGAAGAAATGTATTTATGGGAATAATATACCGTATATACTCGAGTATAAGCCGACCCGAATATAAGCCGACCCCCCTAATTTTGCCACAAAAAACTGGGAAAACTTATTGACTCGAGTATAAGCCTAGGGTAGAAAATGCAGCAGCTACCAGTGAATTTCAAAAATAAAAATAGATGCTCCATACCGTTCATTATTGCCCCATAGATGCTCCATATACAACTGTGCCATATAGAATGCTCTGCACCGTTGATTATGGCCCCATAGATGCTCCTTATAATGCTGTGCCATATATAATGCTCTGCACCTTTGATTATGGCCCCATAAATGCACCTTATAATGTTGTGCCATATATGCTCTGCACCTTTGATTATGGCCCCATAGATGCTCCTTATAATGTTGTGCCATATATGCTCTGCACCTTTGATTATGGCCCCATAGATGCTCCTTAGAATGCTGTGCCCCATATATGCTCTGCACCTTTGATTATGGCCCCATAGATGCTCCTTATAATGTTGTGCCATATATGCTCTGCACCTTTGATTATGGCCCCATAGATGCTCCTTAGAATGCTGTGCCCCATATATGCTCTGCACCTTTGATTATGGCCCCATAGGTGCTCCTTAGAATGCTGTGCCATATATGCTCTGCACCTTTGATTATGGCCGCATAGGTGCTCCTTAGAATGCTGTGACATATATGCTCTGCACCTTTGATTATGGCCCCATAGGTGCCCCTTATAATGCTGTGCCATATATGCTCTGCACCTTTGATTATGGCCCCATAGGTGCCCCTTAGAATGCTGTGCCATATATGCTCTGCACCTTTGATTATGGCCCCATAGGTGTTCCTTATAATGCTGTGCCATATATGCTCTGCACCTTTGATTATGGCCCCATAGGTGCCCCTTATAATGCTGTGCCATATATGCTCTGCACCTTTGATTATGGCCCCATAGGTGCTCCTTAGAATGCTGTGCCCCATATATGCTCTGCACCTTTATGGCCCCATAGGTGCTCCTTAGAATGCTGTGCCCCATATATGCTCTGCACCTTTGATTATGGCCCCATAGGTGCTCCTTAGAATGCTGTGCCCCATATATGCTCTGCACCTTTGATTATGGCCCCATAGGTGCTCCTTAGAATGCTGTGCCCCATATATGCTCTGCACCTTTGATTATGGCCCCATAGGTGCTCCTTAGAATGCTGCCCCATATATGCTCTGCACCTTTCATTATGGCCCCATAGGTGCTCCTTAGAATGCTGCTGGTGCTGCCATAAAAAAAAAAAAATCACATACTCACCTCTCTTCTCAGGACGCCGGCGCTTTCAATAATTAGCTGCTCCTCGTGCGGCTCCGTCTCCAGCACTGACGCTCAGCAGAGGGCGCGCACTGACTATGTCACAGCGCCCTCTAACCTGAGCGTCACTGCTAGAGGACGCTGCAGACGGAGCCGGAGCGAGGAGCAGGTAATTATAGCGCTGCGCTCCCCTTACCTGCTGCGGCGCGGTCCCTGCAGTCCCTGGCTTCTCCGGCGCTGCAGCTTCTTCCTGTAATTGAGCGGTCACATGGCACCAATCATTTACAGCAATGAATATGCGGCTCCTCCCCTATGGGGGTGGAGCCGCCTATTCATTTCTGTAATGAGCGGTGCCATGTGACCGCTCAGTACAGGAAGAATCTGCAGCGCCGGAGAAGCCAGGGACTGCAGGGACCGCGCCGCAGCAGGTAAGTATGATTACACGGCCCCCGCTCTCCCTCCCCTGCTGACACCCGGGTATATGACTCGAGTATAAGCCGAGAGGGGGACTTTCAGCCCAAAAAAATGGGCTGAAAATCTCGGCTTATACTCGAGTATATACGGTATATATATTTTTTTTCATTATTTAGGAATATTTTTTTTAATTTTTTTTTTTACACATTTGGAAATTTTTTTTTTTAACTTTTTCACTTTGTCCCATGGGGGGACATCACAGATCAGTGATCTGACAGTTTGCACAGCACTCTGTCAGATCACTGATCTGACATGCAGCGCTGCAGCCTTCACAGTGCCTGCTCTGAGCAGGCTCTGTGAAGCCACCTCCCTCCCTGCAGGACCCGGATCCGCGGCCATCTTGGATCCGGGCCTGGAGCAGGGAGGGAAGGAGGTAAGACCCTCGCAGCAACGCGATCACATCGCGTTGCAGCGGGGGGCTCAGGGAAGCACGCAGGGAGCCCCCTCCCTGCGCGGTGCTTCCCTGCACCGCCGGCACATCGCGATCATCTTTGATCGCGGTGTGCCGGGGGTTAATGTGCCGGGGGCGGTCCATAACCGCTCCTGGCACATAGTGCCGGATGTCAGCTGCGATAAGCAGCTGACACCCGGCCGCGATCGGCGGCGCTCCCCCCGTGAGCGCTGCCGATCGCTATGACGTACTATCCCGTCCAGGGTCAGATAGGCCCAGGGCACCTCGACGGGATAGTACGTCTAAGGTCACAGAGGGGTTAAGGGACGTTTGGTAGTTAGTCCAGGCTTGAAAATGCATGGTGGTTAAATGTCTATGCATGCAACTTGTATTGAGACTTTTCAGATTCTGACCTCTGCTTAAGGTAGTTGAACATTTTTGACAGATGACTTTGCGCTGATCAATTGGATGTTGTTTAAAAAAAATGCCAGACTGCACTCTTTCGAGCATCGGATCCCTTTTCAGGCATTGCAGACTGAGCTTTAACCGGATGGCCACGCTGTCCTCTAACAGGTTTTGGCTTTGCCACGCGTTTTGTGCCAGATACGGGCCCGGCAGATGGAACCTGTTGCGATGTTGATGCCTGCTGCGGCCCCTCCTCCTCCGTTTCAGAACTACTGTCGCCCGCACCCTGTTCCCCCAATGGCTGCCAATCGGGGTCAACAACTGGGTCATCTATAACCTCCTCTTCTATCTCGTGTGCAACTTCGTCTGTGTCACCGTGTAAGTCGGTGGTATAGCGTTCGTGACGGGGCACCATAGTCTCATCAGGGTCTGATTCTGGATCAGTACCCTACGAGGGCAATGTTGTGGTCTGAGTCAAAGGAACAGCATAGTAGTCTGGCTGTGGCTGTGCATCAGTGCACTCCAAGTCCGATTCAACTAGTAATGGGCATGGCCTGTTAACTGTTTCACTTTCTCAGCCAGGGACGGTATGTGTAAAGAGCTCCATGGAGTAACCCGTTGTGTCGCCTGCTGCATCCTTCTCTGTTGTTGTTTTTGCTGAAGAGGACAAGGAAGCGACTTGTCCCTGACCGTGAACATCCACTAATGACGCGCTGCTTTTACATTTACCAGTTTCAAAAGAGGAGGCAAAAGAGCTAGAGGCTGAGTCAGCAAGCTAAGCCAAAACTTGCTCTTGCTGCTCCGGCTTTAAAAGCGGTTTTCCTACTCCCAGAAAAGGGAGGGTTCGAGGCCTTGTGTAGCCAGACGACGAACCTGGCTCCACAGCTCCAGACTTAGGTGCTATATTTTTTTTCCCACGACCACCTGATGCTCCACTACCACTACCATCATTACCAGCTGGCAATGAACGCCCACGGCCACGACCTCTTCCACCAGACTTCCTCATTGTTTTAAAAACGTAACCAAAGTAACGGTATTTGTTGCTGTCAAACAACTTACACGGTGAGCTATAACTTCAGTATGATTTAGATATCCCTTTACAGGTGGGTGAGACCGCAAGGAAAATCAGGCACAATGTTACACACTGTTTTCTGTGGCACCAAATGAGAGAGATGCCACACACGCAGGACTGTCACTCAAGCACAAATGTCAATATTAATCTCCCACTGTTTTTTTTTATTTTTTCAGGGAGAATTTAGAAACCAAATAAAAAAAAATAAATAGGCTTTCTATGGCCCACTATTTGAGAGAGAGATGGCACACTCAGGAGTCAGGACTGGCACACAAGCAGAAAGGCCAATATTAATCTCCCACTGTTTTTTTTTATTTTTTCAGAGGGAATTTAGAAACCAAATATAAACAAATAAAATAGGCTTTCTATGGCCCACTATTTGAGAGAGAGAGATAGCACACTCAGGAGTCAGGACTGGCACACAAGCAGAAAGGCCAATATTAATCTCCCACTGTTTTTTTTTATTTTTTCTGGGAGAATTTAGAAACCAAATAAAAAATAAATAAATAGGCTTTCTATGGCCTACTATTTGAGAGAGAGAGATGGCACACTCAGGAGTCAGGACTGGCACACAAGCAGAAAGGCCAATATTAATCTCCCACTGTTTTTTTTTATTTTTTCAGGGAGAATTTAGAAACCAAATATTAAAAAAAAATAGGCTTTCTATGGCCCACTATTTGAGAGAGAGAGATGGCACACTCAGGAGTCAGGACTGGCACACAAGCAGAAAGGCCAATATTAATCTCCCACTGTTTTTTTTTTATTTTTTCAGGGAGAATTTAGAAACCAAAGGGACTGTCCTACAATTACTATCTCCCTGCAGTAATCTCAGCCAGGTATGGCAGGCAGCAATAAGGAGTGGACTGATGCACAAATTAAATAAAAAGTGTGGACAAACTAAAAAGATAGCTGTGCAGAAAGGAAGGAACAACAGGATTTGTGCTTTGAAAAAAGCAGTTGGTTTGCACAGCGGCGTACACACAGCAATGCAGCTATCAGGGAGCCTTCTAGGGCAGCCCAATGAGCTACAGCGCTGAGGAAAAAAAAATGTAGCTTCCACTGTCCCTGCAAACAAAAGGTGGTGTTGGACAGTGGAAATCGCTACAGCACAAGCGGTTTGGTGGTTAATGGACCCTGCCTAACGCTATCCCTGCTTTTGACGAAGCGGCAGCAACCTCTCCCTAGGCTCAGATCAGCAGCAGTAAGATGGCGGTCGGCGGGAACGCCTCTTTATAGCCCCTGTGACGCCGCAGACAGCAAGCCAATCACTGCAATGCCCTTCTCTAAGATGGTGGGGACCAGGACCTATGTCATCACGCTGCCCACACTCTGCATCCACCTTCATTGGATGAGAAATGGCGCTTTTCGCATCATTGAAACGTGACTTTGGCGCGAAAGTCGCGTACCGCATGGCCGACCCCACACAGGGGTCGGATCGGGTTTCATGAAACCCGACTTTGCCAAAAGTCGGCGACTTTTGAAAATGAACGATCCGTTTCGCTCAACCCTAGTGTTGGGACCTTCAGTTGAGTTGTGCAGAAGTCTGGTGGACACACAGCTGATAGTCTTACTGAATAGACTGTTAGAATTTGTATTATGGCAAGAAAAAAGCAACTAAGTAAAGAAAAACTACTGGACATCATTACTTTACGAAATGAAGGTCAGTCAGTCTGAAAAATTGGGCAAACTTTGAAAGTGTCCCCATGTGCAATGGCAAAAACCATCAAGCATTACAAAGAAATTGGCTCACATGAGGACCGCCCCAGGAAAGGAAGACCAAGAGTCACCTCTGTTTCTGAGGGTAAGTTTATCCGAGTCACCAGCCTCAGAAATTGCAGGTTAACAGCAGCTCAGATTAGAGACCAGGTCAATGCCACACAGAGTTCTAGCAGCAGACACATCTCTACAACAACTGTTAGGAGGAGACTTTGTGCAGCAGCATGGTAAAATAGCTGGTAGGAAACCACTGCTAAGGACAGGCAACAAGCAGAAGAGACTTGTTTGGGCTAAAGAACACAAGGAATGGACATTAGACCAGTGTAAATCTGTGCTTTGGTCTGATGAGTCCAAATTTGAGATCTTTTGTTCCTACCACCATGTCTTTGTGCGATGCAGAAAAGGTGAACGGATTAACTCTACATGCCTGGTTCCCACCGTGAAGCATGGAGGAGGAGGTGTGATGGTGTGGGGGTGCTTTGCTGTGACACTGTTGGGGATTTTTTTTTTTAATTGAAAGCATACTGAACCAGCATGGCTACCACAGCATCATGCAGCGGCATGGTATTCCATCCAGTTTGCGTTTAGTTGGACCATCATTTATTTTTCAACAGGACAATAGCATCAAACACACCTCCAGGCTGTGTATGGGCTATTTGACCAAGAAGGAGATTGATGGGGTGCTCCGCCGGATGACCTGGCCTCCACAGTCACCAGACCTGAACCCAATCGAGATGGTTTGGGGTGAGCTGGACAGCAGAGGGAAGGCAAAAGGGCCAACAAGTGCTAAGCATCTCTGGAATCTCCTTCAAGATTGTTGGAAGACCGTTCCCTGTGACTACCTCTTAAAGCTCATCAAGAAAATGCCAAGAGTGTGCAAAGCAGTTGGATTGCCCCCAGACACAGGGCCACGCGTTTTGGGACAAGGCCTCTCTGGTTCGGTTCTGAGGCTGTCACGGTGGCTAGACCCAGTCCACGACCCTGCTAAGGGGCATCCAATGAAAGTAGTATTGTAGTCTGTCAGGGGTTCGTGACGCCACCTGTGGTGTTCGGTCAGGGTGGCCGACGCTGCTATGGGGTCCACTGGGGTGATGGAATGGCAGCTGGATGGTATATCTTCCCACAGGTGAAGTATGTCCCCAGGGCTTCCCAGTAAGGTGGATGGTGATGGTGTGAGGTACAGTCAATAATGAGGACACAAGGTTGCAGTCTCTTTACCTCTTTACTGAAGGCTTCAAGATCCTCTATCCAGAGTACGTTTAACAGGGCTTTCAGAGACCGGCCGGTCCGATGGGCACTTCCAGAGTTTCCTTCACAGATGGAAATCGTTGCCTACCACTAGCGCCTGTGTGTTGTAGTCCTATCCTGCTGAGTAGTGTTGAGCATTCCGATACCGCAAGTATCGGGTATCGGCCGATATTTGCGGTATCGGAATTCCGATACTGAATTCCGATACTTCCCGCGTATCGGATACCGGAATCGGAAGTTCCCAGAATTCAAATTGAACGCAGCAGCCAATGAGGAATGAATGAAAGTGTGGGCACATCCTGTTTAGCATGGTGGGCATGTAAGTACTGGCAAGGCTTGGATTGGCTGCTGAAATGATGTCACTCTGCACTATAAAAAAGCGCTGCCGCCATTTTGCGCTCACTCTGCTGTGATTTCAGTTAGGGACAGGACGCTGTGTTCTAACTGAGGGCCAGTTGAGCTAGCTAATTGCTTTATTTTCCTTTCCAAAGGCTAATTTAGCAAAACGCTGTGTGTTCTTCACTGTTCACCTTGCTCTTGCCTTGCAGCGCTGTTTTAACAGCGTTCTGCAAGGTCTCTGTGTGTGTGTGTGTGCAGCTCACTCTGTAGTCTGTGTGCAGCCATATACCCGGTTGTATTCAGCTCAGGGGGGGTTCACACTGCCTCACACAGTTGTTCTTTTTTGCTCTTAGTGCAGCCTGCTGCACATTTTTTCTCAAATTTCCTATTAGTGTTTTTCCACCAGTCTCCAGCTCTATTGTGGAAAAACACTACATAGGATAACCTAGAGGGGGGTTTTTGGGCCTTGCAGCGCCGTTTACGGCTGTCTGCACGGTCTCCGTGTGAGCCCAGCTCGCCCTGTAGTCTGTGTGCAGCCATAGCCGGTTGGATTCAGCTCAGGGTTCGTTACTGGCTCATACCTTGAGAAAAATTTTCCTTTTTTTCAAATAGTGCAGCCTGTTTAAAATTTGAAAAAAAAAATTCCTATTAGTGTCTTTCCACTCGTATCCAGCTAAATAGTGGAAAAACACTATATAGGATAACCTAGAGGAGGGTTTTTTGGCCTTGCAGCGCCGTTTACGGCTGTCTGCACGGTCTCCGTGTGAGCCCAGCTCGCCCTGTAGTCTGTGTGCAGCCATAGCCGGTTGGATTCAGCTCAGGGTTCGTTACTGGCTCATACCTTGAGAAAAATTTTCCTTTTTTTCAAATAGTGCAGCCTGTTTAAAATTTGAAAAAAAAAATTCCTATTAGTGTCTTTCCACTCGTATCCAGCTAAATAGTGGAAAAACACTATATAGGATAACCTAGAGGAGGGTTTTTTGGCCTTGCAGCGCCGTTTACGGCTGTCTGCACGGTCTCCGTGTGAGCCCAGCTCGCCCTGTAGTCTGTGTGCAGCCATAGCCGGTTGGATTCAGCTCAGGGTTCGTTACTGGCTCATACCTTGAGAAAAATTTTCCTTTTTTTCAAATAGTGCAGCCTGTTTAAAATTTGAAAAAAAAAATTCCTATTAGTGTCTTTCCACTCGTATCCAGCTAAATAGTGGAAAAACACTATATAGGATAACCTAGAGGAGGGTTTTTTGGCCTTGCAGCGCCGTTTACGGCTGTCTGCACGGTCTCCGTGTGAGCCCAGCTCGCCCTGTAGTCTGTGTGCAGCCATAGCCGGTTGGATTCAGCTCAGGGTTCGTTACTGGCTCATACCTTGAGAAAAATTTTCCTTTTTTTCAAATAGTGCAGCCTGTTTAAAATTTGAAAAAAAAAATTCCTATTAGTGTCTTTCCACTCGTATCCAGCTAAATAGTGGAAAAACACTATATAGGATAACCTAGAGGAGGGTTTCTTGGCCTTGCAGCGCCGTTTACGGCTGTCTGCACGGTCTCCGTGTGATTTAAACTAGCTCTGTAGCCCGATCTGCACCAAAAAAAAGGTTAAGTTCACCAAACACAACTTACACTTGTGTAGGCCACATTTGAAAAATAATAAAGTTTAGTCCACAATTTACAACATTAGTGTTTCTTACACCTGTTAGGAGGAGCATTACAGGAATAAGCACACTAAGGCCTTAGTACTTTTCTGCTTATCTTTATCTGTCAACCAAGATGAAGAGGGCAGGGAGTAAGGCACGTGGGCGTGGGCGCGGAGCAGGGAGAGGAGCAGGGAGAGGACGTGGTGATTCTGTGCCTGCTGCGGGCGCCGGTGACTCGTCGTCACTCAGTTTCAGCAGGGAACAGTCCTTCATGCGCAGCTTTGTCGGAGAGCGCCGTGCACCGCTGCTGCGTGAAGACCAAATTGAAGCCGTTGTCGGGTGGATGGCAGCTAACGCCTCGGCATCGACTTCAGTTAGTGCCACATCCTCTCAGGCACAGAGCACTGGAGAGCAGCCATCTGTCTCTTCACCACCTGCCAAATTGGCCAGGCAGTCAGAGAGCCCAGGACAGGAGCCGTCTCTACTTCTGTTCTCTGAATCTCTTGGCTTGGAAACAGGGGGCCAGCCAAGCAGCATTGGAGAAATGGAAGAAGAGGCAGTGTGCAGTGATGCCCAACACCTTTTTCTCTCTGACTCTGAAGAGGCAGGTGGGCCAGTGCCTCCGGTGACCACAGCGCAGTACGCATCTGATGATGAAACTCAGGTGCCGCTTTCTCGTGCGTACTGTGCTGCTGAGACTACCCAGGAGGAGCAGTTGGTGGCAGAGGGTAGTGGAGATGATGAGGTCCTTGACCCATCGTGGCGTGAGGAACAGGAAGGTGGTGGGAGCAGCTCAGAGGAAGAGCTTCCTCTTACGGGCCAAAGAGGGAGAGGGAGGGGGAAGACTGCGGAGCCTGTAGCCTCCACTTTGGCACCCGTTAGGAGCCTGTCTCTTTCCAAAGCCAAAAAGGGCGCTCCCAAGACTTGCAGTGCCTGGTCCTTTTTTGACACAGTTGCAGATGACATTTGTTTTGTCAAATGCAAGCTGTGTCATCATAAAGTAAAAAGAGGGAAAAATGTCAGCAACCTCAATACCACAAATATGTGGAAACATGTGCGGACCAGGCACGCGGTGGAGTTACAGAAACACACTGAAGATGTAGGCCAACCAACAGCGGCAGCTACCACCTCTTCAGCTCGTGTTGCCTCTTCCTCCAGCTCACGCACAGCTGGTTTGGCTTCCTCCCAGAGACCTTGTGTAATTCCACCCACAGCACCACCTTCCCAGTCATCCTCACACTCCCAGTCTACTCTACAGCCATCGGTAGTACAGGCATGGGAGAAAAGGCGGGCATTCTCGGCCAACCACCCCCGAGCACAGGCTCTGAATGCAGGCATTGCCAAACTGTTGTCCCTGGAAATGCTCTCGTTCAGGCTGGTGGAGACTGACAGCTTCCGTGACTTGATGGCATTGGCAGTCCCACAGTACAAGGTGCCCAGCCGCTTTTACTTCAGCAGGCAGGCTGTCCCTGCCCTGCACAGGCATGTTGAGGCAAACATAAAACATGCGCTACTGAACGCCGTCAGTAGCAAGGTCCACCTCACCACCGATGCGTGGACCAGTCAGCATGGACAGGGGCGATATGTTTCCCTCACTGCCCATTGGGTTAATGTTGTTGAGCCAGGTACAGATCGTGCGAGTGGCGCAGGACGTGTCCTGCCCACTCCAAGGATTGCAGGAATCCAGTCTGTACGCATCGACTCCTCCTCTTACACCAGTTCCTCTGATTCCTCTCTGCAGGATCCGTCACAGTCCACCCCCACATGGACCCGTGAACGTTTACCTATGACCGACATGAGCACAGCCGTGGCCAAACGTCAGCAGGCCGTCTTGAAACTAGTTTCATTGGGGCATCGAAGCCACACAGCGCAGGAGCTCTGGAATGCCATAAAGCAGGAGAGCGATGTGTGGTTACTGCCAGCGAATCTCCAGCCAGGCATGGTAGTGTGTGACAATGGCCGAAATCTGGTGGCAGCTTTGGCCCTTGGCAACCTCACTCACATCCCATGTCTGGCACATGTGCTCAATTTGGTTGTGCAGAGTTTTCTGAGGGACTATCCGGATCTTGATGCCCTGCTGCACAAGGTCCGCCTAGAGTGTGCTCACTTGCGGCGTTCCAGCTTGGCCAGATCCCGCATTGCTGCTCTGCAGCGCCGATTCCGCCTTCCGGAACACCGCATCATATGTGACCTACCTACCCGGTGGAATTCCACGTTACATATGTTGGAGCGGTTGTGTGAGCAGCAGCAAGCAGTTATGGAGTACCAGCTGCATCAGGCGCAAAGAAGTCGCAGTCAGCGCCGATCAGACTTCACAACCACAGAGTGGGCCACTATGAAGGACGTCTGCCAGGTTTTGCGTCCTTTTGATTATTCCACGCGGATGGCAAGTGCAGATGATGCACTAGTCAGCATGACTGTCCCCCTTATCTGCCTGCTTCAGCAAACTTTGCAAGGGTTAAGGGATGATGTGGTGGAAGAGGTGGAGGATGAGGAGTCACCTTTTCCATCAGCTTCTGGAGAGTCAGCGCCACGTGGTTCCTCACAAAGGGGTACGCAGGGGCCAATTTGTGAGGAGGATGAGGAGGAGTCAATGGAGGAGGAAGAGCTCCGTCCAGAGGAGGGAGCGACACAATTGTCCAGTGGTCAGTGTGTACAGCGAGGGTGGGGTGATGACGAGCGGGCAGAGATCATGTCTCAAGCAGGGGACAGCGTTTCTGGGCCGGTTGGCACTCTGCAGCACATGGTGGATTTCATGCTGCAGTGCCTGAGAAACGACCGCCGCATCGACCACATTCTCAACATGCCTGATTATTGGGTGTTCACCCTCCTCGATCCTCGCTACCGGGACAACGTCCAAAACCTCATCCCTGCGTTGACCCGGGAGCGTAAATTGCGGGAGTACCACGACACACTGGTGAATTCCATCATCTTCTCCTGTCCAACTGAGAGGAGTGCTGCTAGTGCTTTACAAAGCAGCTCAGTGCGTCGAGGCAGTGGGGGAGGCTCTGCCCAAAGAGGGAGCAGAAGCAGTGCCTCTGCCCAAGGCAAGCCCAGTATGGCACAACTCTGGCACACTTTTGTGTGCCCGCCCCAAATGTCTACACCATCACCGGCGGCTCCAGTCAGCAGGAGGCAACGGTTCCGTCAGATGGTGACAGACTACATGGCTTGCCCTCTTACTGTACTCCCAGACGGCTCTTCCCCGTTCAAGTTTTGGGTCTCTAAGCTGGATACATGGCCAGAGCTAAGCCAGTATGCATTGGAGGTGCTGGCTTGCCCTGCGGCTAGTGTCTTATCGGAACGTGTCTTTAGTGCCGCAGGTGGTGTACTAACAGACCGTCGCATGCGACTATCCTCCGATAACGTTGACCGGCTTACTTTCCTGAAAATGAACCAGGCCTGGATCTCGCAGGAATTTGCCACTCCTCTGCCTGATTAAGTAATTGGGTGTCATCCAGGTCTCCTGCTGTGTTCATCTTTCTACCACCTGAACTGCTATTCCTGGGCTCCAACACCGCCAGTTGCGGCTCAGAAGTGCAGGCTGCACAGTAAAAACATACGACCCAGTGTTATTGGGTTTCAGTAACGTCAGCTGATCCCCAGCTGTGTAGCCGGCAATGTGTCCTGCGACCGCCACGCTGGCACAACAACCTAAATGTAAGGGAACCTGTCCCCCCCCCCCCCCCCCCGTCGTTTGTTACTGAAAGAGCCATCTTGTGCAGCAGTAATGCTGCACAAGGAAAAGGTAGCTCTTTTTTTTTAGCTCTTTGCACACGCAGAACTTAACACTTATAAAATGTGTTCACTGATACCGTTATACCGTCCCGGAGCTGGGACTTTCCTTCGTAATGTGACGCAGCACAGCCGTCATTCCTACCCCCTTGGTGCCATGCGCTGCCTCCTCAGCGTTGTTTTAAGCTGTCACGGAGCCTGCGCTGTTCTGTTATCCCTTGGGCATGCCCTATTTGCGCTGCCTGTCTTCTGACATAATTTGGTGTCAGGCTGGCTGCGCCTGTGCGGCCGCGGTGCCCGAGATCCCGCCTCGCAGTGTCTTCTGATTGAGTCACACTGCGGGCCTGGGATCCATGGGCATGCGCAGTGCATATCTTCCCCTCGGGCTCTCGCTCATTTCCCTCCGCCTTCTTTAGACTGTGCGCCGTCAGCTGATCCCTAGCATGCCACGGCCGTGACACCGCACAGTCTGAAGAAGAGGGAAGGAGGGGAGTGAGAGTCGAGGTTATGCACTGTGCATGCCCATGGTTCCAAGGCCCGCAGTGGGATTACGTTAGATGAGACTGCGAGGTGGGATCTGGAGCAGCGTGGACGCACAGGCACTGACAGCCTGACACCAAATTATGTCAGAAGACAGGCAGCGCTAATTGGGCATGGCCAAGGGCTAACAGAACAGCGCAGGCTCCGTGGCAGCTTAAAACAACGCTGAGGAGGCAGCGCACGGCATCAAGGGGATAGGAATGACAGCTGTGCTGTGTCCCATTACGAAGGAAATTCGCACCTCCGGAACGGTTTAACGGTATAAAGGGACACATTTTTAGTGTTTACTTCGGTGTTTGCAAGGAGCATAATTAAAAGAGCAACCTTTTCCTTTTGCATCCTTAGTGCTGCACAACATGGCTCTTTCAGCTACAAACGTCTTGGGGGGGGGGGTTAAAGGTTTCCTTTCAACTTGCTCCAATCAGGCTTCGGCCTACACTCTGTTCCTCTGCTCCTCCTGCTGTCCCTGGGCTCTAACACCGCCAGTTGGTGCCTGGAAGTGCTGTGTGCACAGTCAACAGTCGCTCCTCTGTTATTGGGGTTCAGTAACGTCAGCTGATCCCCAGCTGTGTGTGCGGCAATACCTCCAATCTGCTCCTCCTGCTGTCCCTGGGCTCTAACACCGCCAGTTGGTGCCTGGAAGTGCTGTGTGCACAGTCAACAGTCGCTCCTCTGTTATTGGGGTTCAGTAACGTCAGCTGATCCCCAGCTGTGTATCCGGCAACGTGTCATGCGACCGCCACGCTGGCACAACTAAAATGTAAGGGGACCTGTCCCCCCCCCCCCCTAGGCGTTTGTTACTGAAAGAGCCACCATGTGCAGCACTAATACTGCACAAGGGAAAGGTCGCTCTTGAAATTATGCTCCTTGCAAACGCTGAACTACACACTCATGTAATGTGTCCCCTCACACCGTCCAACCGTCCCGGAGGTGGGACTTTCCTTTGTAATGTGACACAGCACAGCCGTCATTGCTACCCCCTTGGCACCGTGCGCTGCCTCCTTAGCGTTGTTTGATTCCGTCATGGACCCTGCGCTGTTATGTTATCCCTTGGCCATGCACAGTTTGCGCTGCCCGTCCTCTGACATCATTTGTTGTCGTCCTGGCTGCGCCTGTGCGTCCACGCTGCCCGAAATCACACCTCGCAGTGTCGTCTAATGTGATCCCACAGTGGGCCTGGTATCCATGGCCATGCGCAGTGCATATACTAGCCTCTCACTCCCCTTCTTCACGCTTCTTCAGACTAGGCGGCGTCAGCTGATCCCTAATAGCATGCCACGGCCGTGATGCCGCACAGTCTGAAGAAGCAGGAAGGAGGTGAGTGAGAGGCGATGATATGCACTGCGCATGCCCATGGATCCCTGGCCCGCAGTGGGACTACATTAGATGACACTGCAAGGTTGGATCTCGGGCAGCTTGGACGCACAGGCACTGCCAGCCTGACACCTACATGATGTCAGAAGACGGGCACCGCTAACTGTGCATGGCCAAGGGATAACATTACAGTGCGGGCTCCGTGACAGAACCAAACAACGTTGAGGAGGTGGTGCCCGGCACCAAGGGGGTTGGAATGACGGCTGTGCTGTGTCACATTACAAAGGAAAGTCCCACTTCCGGGATGGTTTGACGGTGTGAGGGGACACATTATATGAGTGTGTACTTCAGCGTTTGCAAGGAGCATAATTTTCGGAGCCACCATTTTCCATGTGCAGTATTACTGCTGTACAAGATGGCTCTTTCAGCAACAAATGCCTGGGGGGGGGGGTTAAAGGTTCCCTTTCAACTTGCTCCACTGCAGGCTTCGGCCTACACTCTGCTCCTCTTTGATTCCCTGGGTTTCAACACTGTCAGTTGCCACCTGGAAGTGTTGTCTACACAGAAAAAAACACTAGGTGATGTGTCAGTGGGGTTCAGCACCGCCAGCTGTTCCCCTGCTGTGTAGTCGGCAACGTGTCCAGCACAAGCCACGCTGGCACAACAGAACAAAAGCTGCCACCAGTGCAGGCTTCGGCCTACACTCTGCTCCTCTCCTCCTCCTGCTGACCCTGGGCTCAAACACCGCTAGTTTTTGCCCGGAAGTGCTAGCTGCACAGAGAAAAACACCAGCCAATGTGTTAGTGGGGTTCAGCAACGCCAGCTGTTCCCCTGCTGTGTAGCCGGCAACGTGACCTGCAAACGCCATGCAGGCACAGGAACTGAAATTAAAAGGGAACCTGGCCCCACCCCCCCAGGTGTTTCTATGTATAACAGCCACCTAGTACAGCAGTACTGCTGCATTTGTACAAGGTGGCTGACTTTTTCTCCTTGCCCACGTGGAACTCAACACGTACAAAATGTGTCTCATTGAGACCATTCCACTGTCCCTGAGGTGTGACTTTCCTTTGTAATGATACGCAGCACCCCCCTTGGTAGCGTTTCCCGTCTTTTGTCATCATGGTTAGCTGGCTGCGCCTGTGCATCCGCCCTGCTAGAAACAACGCCCCTCGTTGTCATATTTATTTTGTCAGCGAGGGTGTGGTTTATGGGCACGAGCAGTGCATATGTTCGCCTGTCTTAACTCATCTCCTTCCGCCTTCTTCAGACTGTGCGGCCTCCTGGCCGTGGTAGGCGATAAGGGATCAGCTGAGGCCGCCCAGTCTGGAGCAGGTGTAAGGACATGTGTAAGCGGCAAACCTATTTACTGCACAAGGCCACGAATCCCAGCCACGCAGTGTGATTTTTTGAAAACACACTGTGGGTCTGGGATTCATGTCCATCGCTAACCGCAACGGCCGACATGAAATGAGGTCAGAAGACAGGAAGCGCTCACAGCGCATGGCCAAGGGATCACAATAGCGCAGACTCCTGTACAGCAAATAACAACGCTCAGGAATCTGCGCCCAGTACCTAGGTGCAAATTTTGACACCTGTGCTGCGTCTCGTTAAAAAGACAAGTCACGCCTCCACAACTGTTTGACAGTATAATGGGCTAAATAGTGTACGTGTTTTAGTCAGCGTGTGCAAGGAGCAAAACAAATAGAGCAACCTTTTACTTGTGCAGCATTAATGCTGCACAAGGTGTGGCTCTTGTACCTTGCAACACCTGAGGGGGGGGTTAAAGGTAACCTTTGAAATTGGTTCAACTAGGCTTCGGCCTACACTCTGCTCCTCTACTCCTCCTGCTGACCCTGGGCTCAAACACCGCTAGTTTTTGCCCGGAAATGCTAGCTGCACAGAGAAAAACACCAGCCAATGTGTTAGTGGGGTTCAGCACCGCCAGCTGTTCCCCTGCTGTGTAGTCGGCAACGTGTCCAGCACAAGCCACGCTGGCACAACCGACCAAAAGCTGCCACCAGTGCAGGCTTCGGCCTACACTTTGCTCCTCTCCTCCTCCTGCTGACCCTGGGCTCAAACAACGCCAGTTTCTGCCCGGACATGCTAGCTGCACAGAGAAAAACACCAGCCAATGTGTTAGTGGGGTTCAGCACCGCCTGCTGTTCCCCCGCTGTGTAGCCGGCATCGTGTCCAGCACAAGCCACGCTGGCACAACCGACCAAAAGCTGCCACCAGTGCAGGCTTCGGCCTACACTTTGCTCCTCTCCTCCTCCTCCTGCTGACCCTGGGCTCTAACACCGCTAGTTTTTGCCCGGACATGCAATCTGCACAGAGAAAAACACCAGTCAATGTGTCAGTGGGGTTCAGCAACGCCAGCTGTTCCCCTGCTGTGTAGCTTGCAACGTGACCTGCAAACGCCACGCAGGCACATGAACTGAAATTGAAGGGAGCCTGCCCCCCACCCACAGGTGTTTCTATGTATATCAGCCACCTTGTACAGCAGTACTGCTGCATTTGTACGAGGTGGCTGACTTTTTCTCCTTGCCCACGTGGAACTCAACACGTACAAAATGTGTCTCATTAGAGACCATTACAATGTCCCTGAGGTGTGACTTTCCTTTGTAATGACACGCAGCACCACCCTTGTTAGCGCTGCCCGTCTTTTGACATCATTGGTTAGCTGGCTGCGCCTGTGCATCTCCCCTGCTCGAAACAACGGCCCTCGGTGTCTTATTTTTTTGGACAGCGAGGGTGTGATTGATGGGCATGTGCAGTGCATATGTTTGCCTGTGTTCACTCATCTCCTTCCGCCTTCTTCAGACTGGGTGTCCTCATGGCCGCGGCAGGCGATAAGGGATCAGATGAGGCCGCCCAGTCTGAAGCAGGTGTAAGGACATGTGTGAGCGGCAAACATATTTAGTGCACCAGGGCACGAATCCCAGCACCGCAGTGTGATTTTTTAAAAACACACTGTGGGTCTGGGATTCATGTCCATCGCTAACCGCAACGGCCGACATGAAATGAGGTCAGAAGACAGGAAGCGCTCACAGCGCATGGCCAAGGGATCACAATAGCGCAGACTCCTGTACAGCAAATAACAACGCTCAGGAATCTGCGCCCAGTACCTAGGTGCAAATTTTGACACCTGTGCTGCGTCTCGTTAAAAAGACAAGTCACGCCTCCACAACTGTTTGACAGTATAATGGGCTAAATAGTGTACGTGTTTTAGTCAGCGTGTGCAAGGAGCAAAACAAATAGAGCAACCTTTTACTTGTGCAGCATTAATGCTGCACAAGGTGTGGCTCTTGTACCTTGCAACACCTGAGGGGGGGGTTAAAGGTAACCTTTGAAATTGGTTCAACTAGGCTTCGGCCTACACTCTGCTCCTCTACTCCTCCTGCTGACCCTGGGCTCAAACACCGCTAGTTTTTGCCCGGAAATGCTAGCTGCACAGAGAAAAACACCAGCCAATGTGTTAGTGGGGTTCAGCACCGCCAGCTGTTCCCCTGCTGTGTAGTCGGCAACGTGTCCAGCACAAGCCACGCTGGCACAACCGACCAAAAGCTGCCACCAGTGCAGGCTTCGGCCTACACTTTGCTCCTCTCCTCCTCCTGCTGACCCTGGGCTCAAACAACGCCAGTTTCTGCCCGGACATGCTAGCTGCACAGAGAAAAACACCAGCCAATGTGTTAGTGGGGTTCAGCACCGCCTGCTGTTCCCCCGCTGTGTAGCCGGCATCGTGTCCAGCACAAGCCACGCTGGCACAACCGACCAAAAGCTGCCACCAGTGCAGGCTTCGGCCTACACTTTGCTCCTCTCCTCCTCCTGCTGACCCTGGGCTCAAACAACGCCAGTTTCTGCCCGGACATGCTAGCTGCACAGAGAAAAACACCAGCCAATGTGTTAGTGGGGTTCAGCAACGCCAGCTGTTCCCCTGCTGTGTAGCTTGCAACGTGACCTGCAAACGCCACGCAGGCACATGAACTGAAATTGAAGGGAGCCTGCCCCCCACCCACAGGTGTTTCTATGTATATCAGCCACCTTGTACAGCAGTACTGCTGCATTTGTACGAGGTGGCTGACTTTTTCTCCTTGCCCACGTGGAACTCAACACGTACAAAATGTGTCTCATTAGAGACCATTACAATGTCCCTGAGGTGTGACTTTCCTTTGTAATGACACGCAGCACCCCCATTGTTAGCGCTGCCCGTCTCCTGACATCATTGGTTGGCTGGCTGTGCCTGTGCGTCCCCCCTGCCCGACACAACGCCCCCCGTTGTCTCATATATTTTGACTGCGAGGGTGTGATTGATGGGCACGAGCAGTGCATATGTTCCCCTGTTTTCACTCCCCTCCTTCCGCCTTCTTCTGACTGTGCGGCCTCATGGCCGCGGCATGCGATAAGGGATCAGCTGAGGCCGCCCAGTCTGAAGCAGGTGTAAGGACATGTGTGAGCGGCGAACATATTTACTGCACAAGGCCACGAATCCCAGCACCGCAGTGTGACTTTAGGAAAAGCCACTGTGGGTCTGGGATTTATGGCCATCGTTAACCGCACCGGCCAACATGAAATGAGGTCATGAGACGGCCTGCACTAACAGGGTATTGCCAAGGGATAACACAAGAGCGCAGACTCCTGTACAGCAAATAACAACGCTCAGGAATCTGCGCCCAGTACCTAGGTGCAAATTTTGACACCTGTGCTGCGTCTCGTTAAAAAGACAAGTCACGCCTCCACAACTGTTTGACAGTATAATGGGCTAAATAGTGTACGTGTTTAATTCAGCGTGTGCAAGGAGCAAAATTAAATAGAGCAACCTTTGACTTGTGCATCATTAATGCTGTTCAAGGTGTGGCTCTTGTACCTTGCAACACCTGAGGGGGGGGTTAAAGGTAACCTTTGAAATTGGTTCAACTAGGCTTCGGCCTACACTCTGCTCCTCTACTCCTCCTGCTGACCCTGGGCTCAAACACCGCTAGTTTTTGCCCGGAAATGCTAGCTGCACAGAGAAAAACACCAGCCAATGTGTTAGTGGGGTTCAGCACCGCCAGCTGTTCCCCTGCTGTGTAGTCGGCAACGTGTCCAGCACAAGCCACGCTGGCACAACAGAACAAAAGCTGCCACCAGTGCAGGCTTCGGCCTACACTTTGCTCCTCTCCTCCTCCTGCTGACCCTGGGCTCAAACAACGCCAGTTTCTGCCCGGACATGCTAGCTGCACAGAGAAAAACACCAGCCAATGTGTTAGTGTGGTTCAGCACCGCCAGCTGTTCCCCCGCTGTGTAGCCGGCATCGTGTCCAGCACAAGCCACGCTGGCACAACCGACCAAAAGCTGCCACCAGTGCAGGCTGCGGCCTACACTTTGCTCCTCTCCTCCTCCTCCTGCTGACCCTGGGCTCTAACACCGCTAGTTTTTGCCCGGACATGCAATCTGCACAGAGAAAAACACCAGTCAATGTGTCAGTGGGGTTCAGCAACGCCAGCTGTTCCCCTGCTGTGTAGCTTGCAACGTGACCTGCAAACGCCACGCAGGCACATGAACTGAAATTGAAGGGAGCCTGCCCCCCACCCCCCCAGGTGTTTCTATGTATAACAGCCACCTTGTACAGCAGTACTGCTGCATTTGTACAAGGTGGCTGACTTTTTCTCCTTGCACACGTGGAACTCAACAAGTACAAAATGTGTCTCATTACAGACCATTACAATGTCCCTGAGGTGTGACTTTCCTTTTTAATGACACGCAGCACCCCCATTGTTAGCGCTGCCCGTCTCCTGACATCATTGGTTGGCTGGCTGTGCCTGTGCGTCCCCCCTGCCCGACACAACGCCCCCCGTTGTCTCATATATTTTGACTGCGAGGGTGTGATTGATGGGCACGAGCAGTGCATATGTTCCCCTGTTTTCACTCCCCTCCTTCCGCCTTCTTCTGACTGTGCGGCCTCATGGCCGCGGCATGCGATAAGGGATCAGCTGAGGCCGCCCAGTCTGAAGCAGGTGTAAGGACATGTGTGAGCGGCGAACATATTTACTGCACAAGGCCACGAATCCCAGCACCGCAGTGTGACTTTAGGAAAAGCCACTGTGGGTCTGGGATTTATGGCCATCGTTAACCGCACCGGCCAACATGAAATGAGGTCATGAGACGGCCTGCACTAACAGGGTATTGCCAAGGGATAACACAAGAGCGCAGTTTCCTGTACTGCAAATAACAACGGTAAGGAATCTGCGCACAGCACCTAGGTGTAAATTTGTACACCTGTGCTGCGTCTCCTTAAAAAGACTAGTAGTCACGCCTCCACTACTGTTTGACAGTATAATGGGCTAAATAGTGTACGTGTTTAATTCAGCGTGTGCAAGGAGCAAAATTAAATAGAGCAACCTTTGACTTGTGCATCATTAATGCTGTTCAAGGTGTGGCTCTTGTACCTTGCAACACCTGAGGGGGGGGGTTAAAGGTAACCTTTGAAATTGGTTCAACTAGGCTTCGGCCTACACTCTGCTCCTCTACTCCTCCTGCTGACCCTGGGCTCAAACACCGCTAGTTTTTGCCCGGAAATGCTAGCTGCACAGAGAAAAACACCAGCCAATGTGTTAGTGGGGTTCAGCACCGCCAGCTGTTCCCCCGCTGTGTAGCCGGCATCGTGTCCAGCACAAGCCACGCTGGCACAACCGACCAAAAGCTGCCACCAGTGCAGGCTTCGGCCTACACTTTGCTCCTCTCCTCCTCCTCCTGCTGACCCTGGGCTCTAACACCGCTAGTTTTTGCCCGGACATGCAATCTGCACAGAGAAAAACACCAGTCAATGTGTCAGTGGGGTTCAGCAACGCCAGCTGTTCCCCTGCTGTGTAGCTTGCAACGTGACCTGCAAACGCCACGCAGGCACATGAACTGAAATTGAAGGGAGCCTGCCCCCCACCCACAGGTGTTTCTATGTATAACAGCCACCTTGTACAGCAGTACTGCTGCATTTGTACGAGGTGGCTGACTTTTTCTCCTTGCCCACGTGGAACTCAACACGTACAAAATGTGTCTCATTAGAGACCATTACAATGTCCCTGAGGTGTGACTTTCCTTTGTAATGACACGCAGCACCACCCTTGTTAGCGCTGCCCGTCTTTTGACATCATTGGTTAGCTGGCTGCGCCTGTGCATCTCCCCTGCTCGAAACAACGCCCCTCGGTGTCTTATTTTTTTGGACAGCGAGGGTGTGATTGATGGGCATGTGCAGTGCATATGTTTGCCTGTGTTCACTCATCTCCTTCCGCCTTCTTCAGACTGGGTGTCCTCATGGCCTCGGCAGGCGATAAGGGATCAGATGAGGCCGTCCAGTCTGAAGCAGGTGTAAGGACATGTGTGAGCGGCAAACATATTTACTGCACCAGGGCACGAATCCCAGCACCGCAGTGTGATTTTTTAAAAACACACTGTGGGTCTGGGATTCATGTCCATCGCTAACCGCAACGGCCAACATGAAATGAGGTCATAAGACAGGAAGCGCTCACAGCGCATGGCCAAAGGATCACAAGAGCGCAGACTCCTGTACAGCAACTAACAACGCTCAGGAAGCTGCGCCCATGCAAAAAGGTGTTGTTTTCGACACCTGTGCTGCTTTTCTTTAAAAAGACAAGTCACGCCTCCACTACTGTTAAACAGTATAATGGGCTAAATAGTCTACGTGTTGCATTCAGCTTGTGCAAGTAGACAAATTAATAGAGCAACCTTTTACTTGTGCAGCATTAATGCTGCAGAAGGAGTGGCTCTTGTTCTTTGTAACACCTGAGGGGGGGTTAAAGGTAACCTTTGAAATTGGTTCAACTAGGCTTCGGCCTACACTCTGCTCCTCTCCTCCTCCTGCTGACCCTGGGCTCTAACAACGCTAGTTTTTGCCCGGAAATGCTAGCTGCACAGAGAAAAACACCAGCCAATGTGTTAGTGGGGTTCAGCAACGCCAGCTGTTCCCCCGCTGTGTAGCCGGCATCGTGTCCAGCACAAGCCACGCTGGCACAACCGACCAAAAGCTGCCACCAGTGCAGGCTTCGGCCTACACTTTGCTCCTCTCCTCCTCCTCCTGCTGACCCTGGGCTCAAACACCGCTAGTTTTTGCCCGGAAATGCTAGCTGCACAGAGAAAAACACCAGCCAATGTGTTAGTGGGGTTCAGCAACGCCAGCTGTTCCCCCGCTGTGTAGCCGGCATCGTGTCCAGCACAAGCCACGCTGGCACAACCGACCAAAAGCTGCCACCAGTGCAGGCTTCGGCCTACACTTTGCTCCTCTCCTCCTCCTCCTGCTGACCCTGGGCTCAAACACCGCTAGTTTTTGCCCGGAAATGCTAGCTGCACAGAGAAAAACACCAGCCAATGTGTTAGTGGGGTTCAGCAACGCCAGCTGTTCCCCCGCTGTGTAGCCGGCATCGTGTCCAGCACAAGCCACGCTGGCACAACCGACCAAAAGCTGCCACCAGTGCAGGCTTCGGCCTACACTTTGCTCCTCTCCTCCTCCTCCTGCTGACCCTGGGCTCAAACACCGCTAGTTTTTGCCGGAAATGCTAGCTGCACAGAGAAAAACACCAGCCAATGTGTTAGTGGGGTTCAGCACCGCCAGCTGTTCCCCTGCTGTGCAGCTTGCAACGTGACCTGCAAACGCCACGCAGGCACATGAACTGAAATTGAAGGGAGCCTGGCCCCCACCCCCAGGTGTTTCTATGTATAACAGCCACCTTGTACAGCAGTACTGCTGCATTTGTACAAGGTGGCTGATGTTTTCTCCTTGCCCACGTGGAACTCAACACGTACAAAATGTGTCTCTTTGAGACCATTCCACTGTCCCTGAGGTGTGACTTTCCTTTCTAATGATACGCAGCACCCCCCTTGGTAGCGCTTCCCGTCTTCTGACATCATTGGTTGGCTACTTGCGCCTGTTCGTCCGCCCTGCCTGAATAAAATGCTCCTCGTTGTCTTAATTATTTTGACTGCGAGGGGTGTGATTGATGGGCACGAGCAGTGCATATCTTCGCCTGTCTTAACTCATCTCCTTCAGCCTTCTTCAGACTGTGCAGCCTCATGGCCGCGGCATGCGAGAAGGGATCAGCAGAGGCCGCCCAGTCTGAAGCAGGTGTAAGGACGTGTGTGAGCGGCCAAAATATTTACTGCTCAAGGCCACGAATCCCAGCACCGCAGTGTGGCTTTATGAAAAGACACTGTGGGTCTGGGATTTATGGCCATCGTTAACCGCACCGGCCAACATGAAATGATGTCATAAGATGGGCAGCGCTAACAGGGCATTGCCAAGGGATAACACAAGAGCGCAGACTCCTGTACAGCAAATAACAACGCTCAGGAAGCTGCTCCAAGCACCAAGGCGTTATTTTGGACACCTGTGCTGCGTCTCATCAAAAAACCAAGTCACGCATCCACTACAGTTTGACTGTAGAATGGGGGTAAATTGTGTATGTCTTTCATTCAGCGTGTGCAAGTAGACAAATTAATAGAGCAACCTTTCACTTGTGCAGCATTAATACTGCACAAGGTGTGTCTCTTGTACTTTGTAACACCTGAGGGGGGGGGTTAAAGGTTTCCTTTGAAATTGGTTCAACTAAGCTTCGGCCTACACTCTGCTCCTCTCCTCCTCCTCCTGCTTCAACACGGGCTCTAACATCGCTAGTTTTTGCCCGCAAGTGCTAGCTGCACAGAGAAAAACACACGCCATTGTGTTAGTGGGGTTCAGCAACGCCAGCTGTTCCCCCAGTGTGTAGCCGGCAAAGTGTCCTGCAAACGCAACGCAGACACAAAGCTGCCTCCAGTGCAGGCTTCGGCCTACACTCATCTCCCCCTGCTTACCCTTTGCTCCAACACCGCTAGTTGGGGCTCTAGGAAGACAATCTTTAATAGGCAAGGCAACGCATCCGGGTTCCAGCACCGCCAGCTGGTTCTCGGCAGTGTTCTTGTCACAGGTACTCCCTCGTGCCAAGCCTGGTTTCAGCACCGTCAGCTGTTTCCGGGTTGTGTCAACTTCACTGAGACGCCTATGCTTGCCCCGTCGTGGTGCGGTCGAGTTAGCCAACTCCAGGGTGCCTCCAGTTTAGGAGCTTCCTATGTGGGCTGCGTGAACTGGTAGTCAAGGCTGGTTCTGTAGTGCCAGTAGGCCCAGCTCCCCCTGTAGGACTGTTGGGGTTCGGTAACTGCGGCTGCCTCGCGGCCTAGCTGTTCTCTCCTCTCCTGTGGGCCTTGGGGTCCACCACCTGGTTCCAGCACCGTCAGCTGGTTCCGGGCCGAGCCTTTGGCTTAGGTGCCTCCTCCTGGGTATCCGAGTTCCGCCAACGCCAGGCGGGTCCTTGGTAGTGCTTTTAAGCGCGGGCACCTACAGCTTAGTAACCGGGTTCCAGCACCGTCAGCTGGTCCTCGGTCGTGCCATTGGCTCTTGCACACTGGGGCAACGCATCCGGGTTCCAGCACCGCCAGCTGGTTCTCGGCAGTGTTTTTGTCACAGGTACTCCCTCGTGCCAAGCCTGGTTTCAGCACCGTCAGCTGTTTCCGGGTTGTGTCAAGCTCACTGAGACACCTATGCTTGCCTCGTCGTGGTGCGGTCGGGTTAGCCAACTCCAGGGTGCCTCCAGTTTAGGAGCTTCCTATGTGGGCTGCGTGAACTGGTAGTCAAGGCTGGTTCTGTAGTGCCAGTAGGCCCAGCTCCCCCTGTAGGACTGTTGGGGTTCGGTAACTGCGGCTGCCTCGCGGCCTAGCTGTTCTCTCCTCTCCTGTGGACCTTCGGGTCCACCACCTGGTTCCAGCACCGTCAGCTGGTTCCGGGCCGAGCCTTTGGCTTAGGTGCCTCCTCCTGGGTATCCGAGTTCCGCCAACGCCAGGCGGTCCTTGGTAGTGCTTTTAAGCGCGGGCACCTACAGCTTAGTAACCGGGTTCCAGCACCGTCAGCTGGTCCTCGGTCGTGCCATTGGCTCTTGCACACTGGGGCAACGCATCCGGGTTCCAGCACCGCCAGCTGGTTCTCGGCAGTGTTTTTGTCACAGGTACTCCCTCGTGCCAAGCCTGGTTTCAGCACCGTCAGCTGTTTCCGGGTTGTGTCAAGCTCACTGAGACACCTATGCTTGCCTCGTCGTGGTGCGGTCGGGTTAGCCAACTCCAGGGTGCCTCCAGTTTAGGAGCTTCCTATGTGGGCTGCGTGAACTGGTAGTCAAGGCTGGTTCTGTAGTGCCAGTAGGCCAGCTCCCCCTGTAGGACTGTTGGGGTTCGGTAACTGCGGCTGCCTCGCGGCCTAGCTGTTCTCTCCTCTCCTGTGGGCCTTGGGGTCCACCACCTGGTTCCAGCACCGTCAGCTGGTTCCGGGCCGAGCCTTTGGCTTAGGTGCCTCCTCCTGGGTATCCGAGTTCCGCCAACGCCAGGCGGTCCTTGGTAGTGCTTTTAAGCGCGGGCACCTACAGCTTAGTAACCGGGTTCCAGCACCGTCAGCTGGTCCTCGGTCGTGCCATTGGCTCTTGCACACTGGGGCAACGCATCCGGGTTCCAGCACCGCCAGCTGGTTCTCGGCAGTGTTTTTGTCACAGGTACTCCCTCGTGCCAAGCCTGGTTTCAGCACCGTCAGCTGTTTCCGGGTTGTGTCAAGCTCACTGAGACACCT